>NC_135689.1:25242454-25427720 GCF_964276395.1 Gasterosteus aculeatus
TACGAGGACTACATATTAAGCCGATTTTTAGCTCTGGGAGATGAAAAAGGGGCTTGCTCCGTTCACTCCAAGCATCGACCCGGTATTGCAGCACCTCCGGGAACGGTGCACCCTTTAAATTGTGGAAAATAAAAGAAATGGTAACCTGAATCAGTGGTGTGGTGTTGGAAATGATTTCTGCTTTGAGTAAAACAAGTCTCACCTCCACATAGTTTTTAAGACTGAGGCTTTTGGCAAGTGACTTATGCTTACTCATCAATAGTGCCTTTGTTTTGCAAGTCTCAAATCACTGATTTTAACTTCACCGATCTGTGAGGACGGTGCCATCTGCGAACCGTCACCACAAATGCTGTGACTGGGAATACCGTCCCTGCCTCTGTCACCACCAACTCATACTTACCTGGCAGGGGAGATACCATGATCAAGAAGGTGGTTCACCCAGGGCGAGGCTCAGTCATTGCACTGCGACTGTGCTGACCACTGCGAATTCCCCAAATGTGGGAATCTCGACTGCATAATTTGTGGTAGTGGGGGACTGCGTTCGCGCTCTCCCCTGATATTGAAGTCAAAGAAAAACCAGGTGTCCCGTTTAATCATCACTGTCGGAATCCCTAGTGAAATCAACCACATTTCAGCAGGATTTTACACGGATTAATCACCACTGCACTGGAGTCTCCGGTGGAGGGAGTCTACAATCAGCAAATCACTGTCTGAATCCAAAGTGAAATCAACCAGATTTCAGCATTAATCATCACTGCGCTGGAGTCTCCAGTGGAGCACGTCTCAAATCAGCAAATCACTGTCTGAATCCAAAGTGAAATCAAGCACATTTCAGCAGGACTTTACACTTTTGCTTGTAAACAAATCAATGAGTTTTTGATGGCTGGTGCTGGGGAATGGGTTTGGCATTGGACAACCGCAGCTCAACCAGTCCCAACCACAAGAGGGATCACTGTTGCGACTGGGATATAAGGCTGCCTGCCACCTGATTCCGCAACTGACTTTGGTTTCTCTTCAATACGCATAAGTCTTTCGCCTTTTACTAAAGACTTCCGTGGAGAGGAACAACAATGAGTTGACCATATTTTTGGCAGGCTCTGCCAATTGGCTGAGCCTCATGTACTTGTGTGAAAAGAAAAGTAGTTGGACAGAGGCTCCTGACAATGGAGCACAAACAAAGTTGTGTTTACTTATCACTGGAGTCACTAGTGCAGCAAGTCTCAAATCACTGTCTGAATCCAAAGTGAAATCAACCAGATTTCAGCAGGATTTTACAGGGATTAATGGTCACTTTACTGGAGTCTCCGGTGGAGCACGTCTCAAATCAGCAAATCACTGTCTGAATTCATTGTGAAATCAACAAGATTTTCAGCAGGAATCATCACTGGAGTCACTAGTGGAGCCTTGCAGCAAGTCTCAAATCTCTGTCTGAATCCATTGTGAAATCAACAAGATTTTCAGCAGGACTTTACAGTGATTAATCATCACTGGAGTCACTAGTGGAGCCTTGCAGCAAGTCTCAAATCTCTGTCTGAATCCATTGTGAAATCAACAAGATTTTCAGCAGGACTTTACAGTGATTAATCATCACTGGAGTCTCTAGTGTCTGAAACAACAGTGAAATCAACCAGATTTCAGCAGGAGTTTACACTTTTGCTTGTAAACAAATCAATGATTTTAGCTTTTTTGAGGACGGGGGCAGCGTGGGGAGTGGGTTGTTAAGTAGCAAGCGACTGCTACGCCCAGTTGAAAGAACCGCACCGCGACAATTGAGATATGTGCTGGTACGTTGGGTCTGCAAACAAACAGTTTGGTGTTATCGCTTCTCGGCCTTTTGGCTAAGATCAAGTGTAGTATCTGTTCTTATCAGTTTAATATCTGATATGTCCTCTATACGAGGACTACATATTAAGCCGATTTTTAGCTCTGGGAGATGAAAAAGGGGCTTGCTCCGTTCACTCCAAGCATCGACCCGGTATTGCAGCACCTCCGGGAACGGTGCACCCTTTAAATTGTGGAAAATAAAAGAAATGGTAACCTGAATCAGTGGTGTGGTGTTGGAAATGATTTCTGCTTTGAGTAAAACAAGTCTCACCTCCACATAGTTTTTAAGACTGAGGCTTTTGGCAAGTGACTTATGCTTACTCATCAATAGTGCCTTTGTTTTGCAAGTCTCAAATCACTGATTTTAACTTCACCGATCTGTGAGGACGGTGCCATCTGCGAACCGTCACCACAAATGCTGTGACTGGGAATACCGTCCCTGCCTCTGTCACCACCAACTCATACTTACCTGGCAGGGGAGATACCATGATCAAGAAGGTGGTTCACCCAGGGCGAGGCTCAGTCATTGCACTGCGACTGTGCTGACCACTGCGAATTCCCCAAATGTGGGAATCTCGACTGCATAATTTGTGGTAGTGGGGGACTGCGTTCGCGCTCTCCCCTGATATTGAAGTCAAAGAAAAACCAGGTGTCCCGTTTAATCATCACTGTCTGAATCCCTAGTGAAATCAACCACATTTCAGCAGGATTTTACACGGATTAATCACCACTGCACTGGAGTCTCCGGTGGAGGGAGTCTACAATCAGCAAATCACTGTCTGAATCCAAAGTGAAATCAACCAGATTTCAGCATTAATCATCACTGCGCTGGAGTCTCCAGTGGAGCACGTCTCAAATCAGCAAATCACTGTCTGAATCCAAAGTGAAATCAAGCACATTTCAGCAGGACTTTACACTTTTGCTTGTAAACAAATCAATGAGTTTTTGATGGCTGGTGCTGGGGAATGGGTTTGGCATTGGACAACCGCAGCTCAACCAGTCCCAACCACAAGAGGGATCACTGTTGCGACTGGGATATAAGGCTGCCTGCCACCTGATTCCGCAACTGACTTTGGTTTCTCTTCAATACGCATAAGTCTTTCGCCTTTTACTAAAGACTTCCGTGGAGAGGAACAACAATGAGTTGACCATATTTTTGGCAGGCTCTGCCAATTGACTGAGCCTCATGTACTTGTGTGAAAAGAAAAGTAGTTGGACAGAGGCTCCTGACAATGGAGCACAAACAAAGTTGTGTTTACTTATCACTGGAGTCACTAGTGCAGCAAGTCTCAAATCACTGTCTGAATCCAAAGTGAAATCAACCAGATTTCAGCAGGATTTTACAGGGATTAATGGTCACTTTACTGGAGTCTCCGGTGGAGCACGTCTCAAATCAGCAAATCACTGTCTGAATTCATTGTGAAATCAACAAGATTTTCAGCAGGAATCATCACTGGAGTCACTAGTGGAGCCTTGCAGCAAGTCTCAAATCTCTGTCTGAATCCATTGTGAAATCAACAAGATTTTCAGCAGGACTTTACAGTGATTAATCATCACTGGAGTCTCTAGTGTCTGAAACAACAGTGAAATCAACCAGATTTCAGCAGGAGTTTACACTTTTGCTTGTAAACAAATCAATGATTTTAGCTTTTTTGAGGACGGGGGCAGCGTGGGGAGTGGGTTGTTAAGTAGCAAGCGACTGCTACGCCCAGTTGAAAGAACCGCACCGCGACAATTGAGATATGTGCTGGTACGTTGGGTCTGCAAACAAACAGTTTGGTGTTATCGCTTCTCGGCCTTTTGGCTAAGATCAAGTGTAGTATCTGTTCTTATCAGTTTAATATCTGATATGTCCTCTATACGAGGACTACATATTAAGCCGATTTTTAGCTCTGGGAGATGAAAAAGGGGCTTGCTCCGTTCACTCCAAGCATCGACCCGGTATTGCACCCCCTCCGGGAACGGTGCACCCTTTAAATTGTGGAAAATAAAAGAAATGGTAACCTGAATCAGTGGTGTGGTGTTGGAAATGATTTCTGCTTTGAGTAAAACAAGTCTCACCTCCACATAGTTTTTAAGACTGAGGCTTTTGTCAAGTGACTCATGCTTACTCATCAATAGTGCCTTTGTTTTGCAAGTCTCAAATCACTGATTTTAACTTCACCGGTCTGTGAGGACGGTGCCATCTGCGAACCGTCACCACAAATGCTGTGACTGGGAATACCGTCCCTGCCTCTGTCACCACCAACTCATACTTACCTGGCAGGGGAGATACCATGATCAAGAAGGTGGTTCACCCAGGGCGAGGCTCAGTCATTGCACTGCGACTGTGCTGACCACTGCGAATTCCCCAAATGTGGGAATCTCGACTGCATAATTTGTGGTAGTGGGGGACTGCGTTCGCGCTCTCCCCTGATATTGAAGTCAAAGAAAAACCAGGTGTCCCGTTTATTCATCACTGTCTGAATCCCTAGTGAAATCAACCACATTTCAGCAGGATTTTACACGGATTAATCACCACTGCACTGGAGTCTCCAGTGGAGGGAGTCTACAATCAGCAAATCACTGTCTGAATCCAAAGTGAAATCAACCAGATTTCAGCATTAACCATCACTGCGCTGGAGTCTCCAGTGGAGCACGTCTCAAATCAGCAAATCACTGTCTGAATCCAAAGTGAAATCAAGCACATTTCAGCAGGACTTTACACTTTTGCATGTAAACAAATCAATGAGTTGTTGATGGCTGGTGCTGGGGAATGGGTTTGGCATTGGACAACCGCAGCTCAACCAGTCCCAACCACAAGAGGGATCACTGTTGCGACTGGGATATAAGGCTGCCTGCCACCTGATTCCGCAACTGACTTTGGTTTCTCTTCAATACGCATAAGTCTTTCGCCTTTTACTAAAGACTTCCGTGGAGAGGAACAACAATGAGTTGACCATATTTTTGGCAGGCTCTGCCAATTGACTGAGCCTCATGTACTTGTGTGAAAAGAAAAGTAGTTGGACAGAGGCTCCTGACAATGGAGCACAAACAAAGTTGTGTTTACTTATCACTGGAGTCACTAGTGCAGCAAGTCTCAAATCACTGTCTGAATCCAAAGTGAAATCAACCAGATTTCAGCAGGATTTTACAGGGATTAATGGTCACTTTACTGGAGTCTCCGGTGGAGCACGTCTCAAATCAGCAAATCACTGTCTGAATTCATTGTGAAATCAACAAGATTTTCAGCAGGAATCATCACTGGAGTCACTAGTGGAGCCTTGCAGCAAGTCTCAAATCCCTGTCTGAATCCATTGTGAAATCAACAAGATTTTCAGCAGGACTTTACAGTGATTAATCATCACTGGAGTCTCTAGTGTCTGAAACAACAGTGAAATCAACCAGATTTCAGCAGGAGTTTACACTTTTGCTTGTAAACAAATCAATGATTTTAGCTTTTTTGAGGACGGGGGCAGCGTGGGGAGTGGGTTGTTAAGTAGCAAGCGACTGCTACGCCCAGTTGAAAGAACCGCACCGCGACAATTGAGATATGTGCTGGTACGTTGGGTCTGCAAACAAACAGTTTGGTGTTATCGCTTCTCGGCCTTTTGGCTAAGATCAAGTGTAGTATCTGTTCTTATCAGTTTAATATCTGATATGTCCTCTATACGAGGACTACATATTAAGCCGATTTTTAGCTCTGGGAGATGAAAAAGGGGCTTGCTCCGTTCACTCCAAGCATCGACCCGGTATTGCAGCACCTCCGGGAACGGTGCACCCTTTAAATTGTGGAAAATAAAAGAAATGGTAACCTGAATCAGTGGTGTGGTGTTGGAAATGATTTCTGCTTTGAGTAAAACAAGTCTCACCTCCACATAGTTTTTAAGACTGAGGCTTTTGGCAAGTGACTTATGCTTACTCATCAATAGTGCCTTTGTTTTGCAAGTCTCAAATCACTGATTTTAACTTCACCGATCTGTGAGGACGGTGCCATCTGCGAACCGTCACCACAAATGCTGTGACTGGGAATACCGTCCCTGCCTCTGTCACCACCAACTCATACTTACCTGGCAGGGGAGATACCATGATCAAGAAGGTGGTTCACCCAGGGCGAGGCTCAGTCATTGCACTGCGACTGTGCTGACCACTGCGAATTCCCCAAATGTGGGAATCTCGACTGCATAATTTGTGGTAGTGGGGGACTGCGTTCGCGCTCTCCCCTGATATTGAAGTCAAAGAAAAACCAGGTGTCCCGTTTAATCATCACTGTCGGAATCCCTAGTGAAATCAACCACATTTCAGCAGGATTTTACACGGATTAATCACCACTGCACTGGAGTCTCCGGTGGAGGGAGTCTACAATCAGCAAATCACTGTCTGAATCCAAAGTGAAATCAACCAGATTTCAGCATTAATCATCACTGCGCTGGAGTCTCCAGTGGAGCACGTCTCAAATCAGCAAATCACTGTCTGAATCCAAAGTGAAATCAAGCACATTTCAGCAGGACTTTACACTTTTGCTTGTAAACAAATCAATGAGTTTTTGATGGCTGGTGCTGGGGAATGGGTTTGGCATTGGACAACCGCAGCTCAACCAGTCCCAACCACAAGAGGGATCACTGTTGCGACTGGGATATAAGGCTGCCTGCCACCTGATTCCGCAACTGACTTTGGTTTCTCTTCAATACGCATAAGTCTTTCGCCTTTTACTAAAGACTTCCGTGGAGAGGAACAACAATGAGTTGACCATATTTTTGGCAGGCTCTGCCAATTGACTGAGCCTCATGTACTTGTGTGAAAAGAAAAGTAGTTGGACAGAGGCTCCTGACAATGGAGCACAAACAAAGTTGTGTTTACTTATCACTGGAGTCACTAGTGCAGCAAGTCTCAAATCACTGTCTGAATCCAAAGTGAAATCAACCAGATTTCAGCAGGATTTTACAGGGATTAATGGTCACTTTACTGGAGTCTCCGGTGGAGCACGTCTCAAATCAGCAAATCACTGTCTGAATTCATTGTGAAATCAACAAGATTTTCAGCAGGAATCATCACTGGAGTCACTAGTGGAGCCTTGCAGCAAGTCTCAAATCTCTGTCTGAATCCATTGTGAAATCAACAAGATTTTCAGCAGGACTTTACAGTGATTAATCATCACTGGAGTCACTAGTGGAGCCTTGCAGCAAGTCTCAAATCCCTGTCTGAATCCATTGTGAAATCAACAAGATTTTCAGCAGGACTTTACAGTGATTAATCATCACTGGAGTCTCTAGTGTCTGAAACAACAGTGAAATCAACCAGATTTCAGCAGGAGTTTACACTTTTGCTTGTAAACAAATCAATGATTTTAGCTTTTTTGAGGACGGGGGCAGCGTGGGGAGTGGGTTGTTAAGTAGCAAGCGACTGCTACGCCCAGTTGAAAGAACCGCACCGCGACAATTGAGATATGTGCTGGTACGTTGGGTCTGCAAACAAACAGTTTGGTGTTATCGCTTCTCGGCCTTTTGGCTAAGATCAAGTGTAGTATCTGTTCTTATCAGTTTAATATCTGATATGTCCTCTATACGAGGACTACATATTAAGCCGATTTTTAGCTCTGGGAGATGAAAAAGGGGCTTGCTCCGTTCACTCCAAGCATCGACCCGGTATTGCAGCACCTCCGGGAACGGTGCACCCTTTAAATTGTGGAAAATAAAAGAAATGGTAACCTGAATCAGTGGTGTGGTGTTGGAAATGATTTCTGCTTTGAGTAAAACAAGTCTCACCTCCACATAGTTTTTAAGACTGAGGCTTTTGGCAAGTGACTTATGCTTACTCATCAATAGTGCCTTTGTTTTGCATGTCTCAAATCACTGATTTTAACTTCACCGATCTGTGAGGACGGTGCCATCTGCGAACCGTCACCACAAATGCTGTGACTGGGAATACCGTCCCTGCCTCTGTCACCACCAACTCATACTTACCTGGCAGGGGAGATACCATGATCAAGAAGGTGGTTCACCCAGGGCGAGGCTCAGTCATTGCACTGCGACTGTGCTGACCACTGCGAATTCCCCAAATGTGGGAATCTCGACTGCATAATTTGTGGTAGTGGGGGACTGCGTTCGCGCTCTCCCCTGATATTGAAGTCAAAGAAAAACCAGGTGTCCCGTTTAATCATCACTGTCTGAATCCCTAGTGAAATCAACCACATTTCAGCAGGATTTTACACGGATTAATCACCACTGCACTGGAGTCTCCGGTGGAGGGAGTCTACAATCAGCAAATCACTGTCTGAATCCAAAGTGAAATCAACCAGATTTCAGCATTAATCATCACTGCGCTGGAGTCTCCAGTGGAGCACGTCTCAAATCAGCAAATCACTGTCTGAATCCAAAGTGAAATCAAGCACATTTCAGCAGGACTTTACACTTTTGCTTGTAAACAAATCAATGAGTTTTTGATGGCTGGTGCTGGGG
The DNA here is from genome assembly GCF_964276395.1 of Gasterosteus aculeatus. NCBI lineage: Eukaryota > Metazoa > Chordata > Actinopteri > Perciformes > Gasterosteidae > Gasterosteus > Gasterosteus aculeatus. The sequence continues at coordinate 25,250,716 of NC_135689.1, forward strand.
AATGGGTTTGGCATTGGACAACCGCAGCTCAACCAGTCCCAACCACAAGAGGGATCACTGTTGCGACTGGGATATAAGGCTGCCTGCCACCTGATTCCGCAACTGACTTTGGTTTCTCTTCAATACGCATAAGTCTTTCGCCTTTTACTAAAGACTTCCGTGGAGAGGAACAACAATGAGTTGACCATATTTTTGGCAGGCTCTGCCAATTGGCTGAGCCTCATGTACTTGTGTGAAAAGAAAAGTAGTTGGACAGAGGCTCCTGACAATGGAGCACAAACAAAGTTGTGTTTACTTATCACTGGAGTCACTAGTGCAGCAAGTCTCAAATCACTGTCTGAATCCAAAGTGAAATCAACCAGATTTCAGCAGGATTTTACAGGGATTAATGGTCACTTTACTGGAGTCTCCGGTGGAGCACGTCTCAAATCAGCAAATCACTGTCTGAATTCATTGTGAAATCAACAAGATTTTCAGCAGGAATCATCACTGGAGTCACTAGTGGAGCCTTGCAGCAAGTCTCAAATCTCTGTCTGAATCCATTGTGAAATCAACAAGATTTTCAGCAGGACTTTACAGTGATTAATCATCACTGGAGTCACTAGTGGAGCCTTGCAGCAAGTCTCAAATCTCTGTCTGAATCCATTGTGAAATCAACAAGATTTTCAGCAGGACTTTACAGTGATTAATCATCACTGGAGTCTCTAGTGTCTGAAACAACAGTGAAATCAACCAGATTTCAGCAGGAGTTTACACTTTTGCTTGTAAACAAATCAATGATTTTAGCTTTTTTGAGGACGGGGGCAGCGTGGGGAGTGGGTTGTTAAGTAGCAAGCGACTGCTACGCCCAGTTGAAAGAACCGCACCGCGACAATTGAGATATGTGCTGGTACGTTGGGTCTGCAAACAAACAGTTTGGTGTTATCGCTTCTCGGCCTTTTGGCTAAGATCAAGTGTAGTATCTGTTCTTATCAGTTTAATATCTGATATGTCCTCTATACGAGGACTACATATTAAGCCGATTTTTAGCTCTGGGAGATGAAAAAGGGGCTTGCTCCGTTCACTCCAAGCATCGACCCGGTATTGCAGCACCTCCGGGAACGGTGCACCCTTTAAATTGTGGAAAATAAAAGAAATGGTAACCTGAATCAGTGGTGTGGTGTTGGAAATGATTTCTGCTTTGAGTAAAACAAGTCTCACCTCCACATAGTTTTTAAGACTGAGGCTTTTGGCAAGTGACTTATGCTTACTCATCAATAGTGCCTTTGTTTTGCAAGTCTCAAATCACTGATTTTAACTTCACCGATCTGTGAGGACGGTGCCATCTGCGAACCGTCACCACAAATGCTGTGACTGGGAATACCGTCCCTGCCTCTGTCACCACCAACTCATACTTACCTGGCAGGGGAGATACCATGATCAAGAAGGTGGTTCACCCAGGGCGAGGCTCAGTCATTGCACTGCGACTGTGCTGACCACTGCGAATTCCCCAAATGTGGGAATCTCGACTGCATAATTTGTGGTAGTGGGGGACTGCGTTCGCGCTCTCCCCTGATATTGAAGTCAAAGAAAAACCAGGTGTCCCGTTTAATCATCACTGTCTGAATCCCTAGTGAAATCAACCACATTTCAGCAGGATTTTACACGGATTAATCACCACTGCACTGGAGTCTCCGGTGGAGGGAGTCTACAATCAGCAAATCACTGTCTGAATCCAAAGTGAAATCAACCAGATTTCAGCATTAATCATCACTGCGCTGGAGTCTCCAGTGGAGCACGTCTCAAATCAGCAAATCACTGTCTGAATCCAAAGTGAAATCAAGCACATTTCAGCAGGACTTTACACTTTTGCTTGTAAACAAATCAATGAGTTTTTGATGGCTGGTGCTGGGGAATGGGTTTGGCATTGGACAACCGCAGCTCAACCAGTCCCAACCACAAGAGGGATCACTGTTGCGACTGGGATATAAGGCTGCCTGCCACCTGATTCCGCAACTGACTTTGGTTTCTCTTCAATACGCATAAGTCTTTCGCCTTTTACTAAAGACTTCCGTGGAGAGGAACAACAATGAGTTGACCATATTTTTGGCAGGCTCTGCCAATTGACTGAGCCTCATGTACTTGTGTGAAAAGAAAAGTAGTTGGACAGAGGCTCCTGACAATGGAGCACAAACAAAGTTGTGTTTACTTATCACTGGAGTCACTAGTGCAGCAAGTCTCAAATCACTGTCTGAATCCAAAGTGAAATCAACCAGATTTCAGCAGGATTTTACAGGGATTAATGGTCACTTTACTGGAGTCTCCGGTGGAGCACGTCTCAAATCAGCAAATCACTGTCTGAATTCATTGTGAAATCAACAAGATTTTCAGCAGGAATCATCACTGGAGTCACTAGTGGAGCCTTGCAGCAAGTCTCAAATCTCTGTCTGAATCCATTGTGAAATCAACAAGATTTTCAGCAGGACTTTACAGTGATTAATCATCACTGGAGTCTCTAGTGTCTGAAACAACAGTGAAATCAACCAGATTTCAGCAGGAGTTTACACTTTTGCTTGTAAACAAATCAATGATTTTAGCTTTTTTGAGGACGGGGGCAGCGTGGGGAGTGGGTTGTTAAGTAGCAAGCGACTGCTACGCCCAGTTGAAAGAACCGCACCGCGACAATTGAGATATGTGCTGGTACGTTGGGTCTGCAAACAAACAGTTTGGTGTTATCGCTTCTCGGCCTTTTGGCTAAGATCAAGTGTAGTATCTGTTCTTATCAGTTTAATATCTGATATGTCCTCTATACGAGGACTACATATTAAGCCGATTTTTAGCTCTGGGAGATGAAAAAGGGGCTTGCTCCGTTCACTCCAAGCATCGACCCGGTATTGCACCCCCTCCGGGAACGGTGCACCCTTTAAATTGTGGAAAATAAAAGAAATGGTAACCTGAATCAGTGGTGTGGTGTTGGAAATGATTTCTGCTTTGAGTAAAACAAGTCTCACCTCCACATAGTTTTTAAGACTGAGGCTTTTGTCAAGTGACTCATGCTTACTCATCAATAGTGCCTTTGTTTTGCAAGTCTCAAATCACTGATTTTAACTTCACCGGTCTGTGAGGACGGTGCCATCTGCGAACCGTCACCACAAATGCTGTGACTGGGAATACCGTCCCTGCCTCTGTCACCACCAACTCATACTTACCTGGCAGGGGAGATACCATGATCAAGAAGGTGGTTCACCCAGGGCGAGGCTCAGTCATTGCACTGCGACTGTGCTGACCACTGCGAATTCCCCAAATGTGGGAATCTCGACTGCATAATTTGTGGTAGTGGGGGACTGCGTTCGCGCTCTCCCCTGATATTGAAGTCAAAGAAAAACCAGGTGTCCCGTTTATTCATCACTGTCTGAATCCCTAGTGAAATCAACCACATTTCAGCAGGATTTTACACGGATTAATCACCACTGCACTGGAGTCTCCAGTGGAGGGAGTCTACAATCAGCAAATCACTGTCTGAATCCAAAGTGAAATCAACCAGATTTCAGCATTAACCATCACTGCGCTGGAGTCTCCAGTGGAGCACGTCTCAAATCAGCAAATCACTGTCTGAATCCAAAGTGAAATCAAGCACATTTCAGCAGGACTTTACACTTTTGCATGTAAACAAATCAATGAGTTGTTGATGGCTGGTGCTGGGGAATGGGTTTGGCATTGGACAACCGCAGCTCAACCAGTCCCAACCACAAGAGGGATCACTGTTGCGACTGGGATATAAGGCTGCCTGCCACCTGATTCCGCAACTGACTTTGGTTTCTCTTCAATACGCATAAGTCTTTCGCCTTTTACTAAAGACTTCCGTGGAGAGGAACAACAATGAGTTGACCATATTTTTGGCAGGCTCTGCCAATTGGCTGAGCCTCATGTACTTGTGTGAAAAGAAAAGTAGTTGGACAGAGGCTCCTGACAATGGAGCACAAACAAAGTTGTGTTTACTTATCACTGGAGTCACTAGTGCAGCAAGTCTCAAATCACTGTCTGAATCCAAAGTGAAATCAACCAGATTTCAGCAGGATTTTACAGGGATTAATGGTCACTTTACTGGAGTCTCCGGTGGAGCACGTCTCAAATCAGCAAATCACTGTCTGAATTCATTGTGAAATCAACAAGATTTTCAGCAGGAATCATCACTGGAGTCACTAGTGGAGCCTTGCAGCAAGTCTCAAATCTCTGTCTGAATCCATTGTGAAATCAACAAGATTTTCAGCAGGACTTTACAGTGATTAATCATCACTGGAGTCACTAGTGGAGCCTTGCAGCAAGTCTCAAATCTCTGTCTGAATCCATTGTGAAATCAACAAGATTTTCAGCAGGACTTTACAGTGATTAATCATCACTGGAGTCTCTAGTGTCTGAAACAACAGTGAAATCAACCAGATTTCAGCAGGAGTTTACACTTTTGCTTGTAAACAAATCAATGATTTTAGCTTTTTTGAGGACGGGGGCAGCGTGGGGAGTGGGTTGTTAAGTAGCAAGCGACTGCTACGCCCAGTTGAAAGAACCGCACCGCGACAATTGAGATATGTGCTGGTACGTTGGGTCTGCAAACAAACAGTTTGGTGTTATCGCTTCTCGGCCTTTTGGCTAAGATCAAGTGTAGTATCTGTTCTTATCAGTTTAATATCTGATATGTCCTCTATACGAGGACTACATATTAAGCCGATTTTTAGCTCTGGGAGATGAAAAAGGGGCTTGCTCCGTTCACTCCAAGCATCGACCCGGTATTGCAGCACCTCCGGGAACGGTGCACCCTTTAAATTGTGGAAAATAAAAGAAATGGTAACCTGAATCAGTGGTGTGGTGTTGGAAATGATTTCTGCTTTGAGTAAAACAAGTCTCACCTCCACATAGTTTTTAAGACTGAGGCTTTTGGCAAGTGACTTATGCTTACTCATCAATAGTGCCTTTGTTTTGCAAGTCTCAAATCACTGATTTTAACTTCACCGATCTGTGAGGACGGTGCCATCTGCGAACCGTCACCACAAATGCTGTGACTCAGTCATTGCACTGCGACTGTGCTGACCACTGCGAATTCCCCAAATGTGGGAATCTCGACTGCATAATTTGTGGTAGTGGGGGACTGCGTTCGCGCTCTCCCCTGATATTGAAGTCAAAGAAAAACCAGGTGTCCCGTTTAATCATCACTGTCTGAATCCCTAGTGAAATCAACCACATTTCAGCAGGATTTTACACGGATTAATCACCACTGCACTGGAGTCTCCGGTGGAGGGAGTCTACAATCAGCAAATCACTGTCTGAATCCAAAGTGAAATCAACCAGATTTCAGCATTAATCATCACTGCGCTGGAGTCTCCAGTGGAGCACGTCTCAAATCAGCAAATCACTGTCTGAATCCAAAGTGAAATCAAGCACATTTCAGCAGGACTTTACACTTTTGCTTGTAAACAAATCAATGAGTTTTTGATGGCTGGTGCTGGGGAATGGGTTTGGCATTGGACAACCGCAGCTCAACCAGTCCCAACCACAAGAGGGATCACTGTTGCGACTGGGATATAAGGCTGCCTGCCACCTGATTCCGCAACTGACTTTGGTTTCTCTTCAATACGCATAAGTCTTTCGCCTTTTACTAAAGACTTCCGTGGAGAGGAACAACAATGAGTTGACCATATTTTTGGCAGGCTCTGCCAATTGACTGAGCCTCATGTACTTGTGTGAAAAGAAAAGTAGTTGGACAGAGGCTCCTGACAATGGAGCACAAACAAAGTTGTGTTTACTTATCACTGGAGTCACTAGTGCAGCAAGTCTCAAATCACTGTCTGAATCCAAAGTGAAATCAACCAGATTTCAGCAGGATTTTACAGGGATTAATGGTCACTTTACTGGAGTCTCCGGTGGAGCACGTCTCAAATCAGCAAATCACTGTCTGAATTCATTGTGAAATCAACAAGATTTTCAGCAGGAATCATCACTGGAGTCACTAGTGGAGCCTTGCAGCAAGTCTCAAATCTCTGTCTGAATCCATTGTGAAATCAACAAGATTTTCAGCAGGACTTTACAGTGATTAATCATCACTGGAGTCTCTAGTGTCTGAAACAACAGTGAAATCAACCAGATTTCAGCAGGAGTTTACACTTTTGCTTGTAAACAAATCAATGATTTTAGCTTTTTTGAGGACGGGGGCAGCGTGGGGAGTGGGTTGTTAAGTAGCAAGCGACTGCTACGCCCAGTTGAAAGAACCGCACCGCGACAATTGAGATATGTGCTGGTACGTTGGGTCTGCAAACAAACAGTTTGGTGTTATCGCTTCTCGGCCTTTTGGCTAAGATCAAGTGTAGTATCTGTTCTTATCAGTTTAATATCTGATATGTCCTCTATACGAGGACTACATATTAAGCCGATTTTTAGCTCTGGGAGATGAAAAAGGGGCTTGCTCCGTTCACTCCAAGCATCGACCCGGTATTGCAGCACCTCCGGGAACGGTGCACCCTTTAAATTGTGGAAAATAAAAGAAATGGTAACCTGAATCAGTGGTGTGGTGTTGGAAATGATTTCTGCTTTGAGTAAAACAAGTCTCACCTCCACATAGTTTTTAAGACTGAGGCTTTTGGCAAGTGACTTATGCTTACTCATCAATAGTGCCTTTGTTTTGCAAGTCTCAAATCACTGATTTTAACTTCACCGATCTGTGAGGACGGTGCCATCTGCGAACCGTCACCACAAATGCTGTGACTGGGAATACCGTCCCTGCCTCTGTCACCACCAACTCATACTTACCTGGCAGGGGAGATACCATGATCAAGAAGGTGGTTCACCCAGGGCGAGGCTCAGTCATTGCACTGCGACTGTGCTGACCACTGCGAATTCCCCAAATGTGGGAATCTCGACTGCATAATTTGTGGTAGTGGGGGACTGCGTTCGCGCTCTCCCCTGATATTGAAGTCAAAGAAAAACCAGGTGTCCCGTTTAATCATCACTGTCTGAATCCCTAGTGAAATCAACCACATTTCAGCAGGATTTTACACGGATTAATCACCACTGCACTGGAGTCTCCGGTGGAGGGAGTCTACAATCAGCAAATCACTGTCTGAATCCAAAGTGAAATCAACCAGATTTCAGCATTAATCATCACTGCGCTGGAGTCTCCAGTGGAGCACGTCTCAAATCAGCAAATCACTGTCTGAATCCAAAGTGAAATCAAGCACATTTCAGCAGGACTTTACACTTTTGCTTGTAAACAAATCAATGAGTTTTTGATGGCTGGTGCTGGGGAATGGGTTTGGCATTGGACAACCGCAGCTCAACCAGTCCCAACCACAAGAGGGATCACTGTTGCGACTGGGATATAAGGCTGCCTGCCACCTGATTCCGCAACTGACTTTGGTTTCTCTTCAATACGCATAAGTCTTTCGCCTTTTACTAAAGACTTCCGTGGAGAGGAACAACAATGAGTTGACCATATTTTTGGCAGGCTCTGCCAATTGGCTGAGCCTCATGTACTTGTGTGAAAAGAAAAGTAGTTGGACAGAGGCTCCCGACAATGGAGCACAAACAAAGTTGTGTTTACTTATCACTGGAGTCACTAGTGCAGCAAGTCTCAAATCACTGTCTGAATCCAAAGTGAAATCAACCAGATTTCAGCAGGATTTTACAGGGATTAATGGTCACTTTACTGGAGTCTCCGGTGGAGCACGTCTCAAATCAGCAAATCACTGTCTGAATTCATTGTGAAATCAACAAGATTTTCAGCAGGAATCATCACTGGAGTCACTAGTGGAGCCTTGCAGCAAGTCTCAAATCTCTGTCTGAATCCATTGTGAAATCAACAAGATTTTCAGCAGGACTTTACAGTGATTAATCATCACTGGAGTCTCTAGTGTCTGAAACAACAGTGAAATCAACCAGATTTCAGCAGGAGTTTACACTTTTGCTTGTAAACAAATCAATGATTTTAGCTTTTTTGAGGACGGGGGCAGCGTGGGGAGTGGGTTGTTAAGTAGCAAGCGACTGCTACGCCCAGTTGAAAGAACCGCACCGCGACAATTGAGATATGTGCTGGTACGTTGGGTCTGCAAACAAACAGTTTGGTGTTATCGCTTCTCGGCCTTTTGGCTAAGATCAAGTGTAGTATCTGTTCTTATCAGTTTAATATCTGATATGTCCTCTATACGAGGACTACATATTAAGCCGATTTTTAGCTCTGGGAGATGAAAAAGGGGCTTGCTCCGTTCACTCCAAGCATCGACCCGGTATTGCACCCCCTCCGGGAACGGTGCACCCTTTAAATTGTGGAAAATAAAAGAAATGGTAACCTGAATCAGTGGTGTGGTGTTGGAAATGATTTCTGCTTTGAGTAAAACAAGTCTCACCTCCACATAGTTTTTAAGACTGAGGCTTTTGGCAAGTGACTTATGCTTACTCATCAATAGTGCCTTTGTTTTGCAAGTCTCAAATCACTGATTTTAACTTCACCGATCTGTGAGGACGGTGCCATCTGCGAACCGTCACCACAAATGCTGTGACTGGGAATACCGTCCCTGCCTCTGTCACCACCAACTCATACTTACCTGGCAGGGGAGATACCATGATCAAGAAGGTGGTTCACCCAGGGCGAGGCTCAGTCATTGCACTGCGACTGTGCTGACCACTGCGAATTCCCCAAATGTGGGAATCTCGACTGCATAATTTGTGGTAGTGGGGGACTGCGTTCGCGCTCTCCCCTGATATTGAAGTCAAAGAAAAACCAGGTGTCCCGTTTAATCATCACTGTCTGAATCCCTAGTGAAATCAACCACATTTCAGCAGGATTTTACACGGATTAATCACCACTGCACTGGAGTCTCCGGTGGAGGGAGTCTACAATCAGCAAATCACTGTCTGAATCCAAAGTGAAATCAACCAGATTTCAGCATTAATCATCACTGCGCTGGAGTCTCCAGTGGAGCACGTCTCAAATCAGCAAATCACTGTCTGAATCCAAAGTGAAATCAAGCACATTTCAGCAGGACTTTACACTTTTGCTTGTAAACAAATCAATGAGTTTTTGATGGCTGGTGCTGGGGAATGGGTTTGGCATTGGACAACCGCAGCTCAACCAGTCCCAACCACAAGAGGGATCACTGTTGCGACTGGGATATAAGGCTGCCTGCCACCTGATTCCGCAACTGACTTTGGTTTCTCTTCAATACGCATAAGTCTTTCGCCTTTTACTAAAGACTTCCGTGGAGAGGAACAACAATGAGTTGACCATATTTTTGGCAGGCTCTGCCAATTGGCTGAGCCTCATGTACTTGTGTGAAAAGAAAAGTAGTTGGACAGAGGCTCCCGACAATGGAGCACAAACAAAGTTGTGTTTACTTATCACTGGAGTCACTAGTGCAGCAAGTCTCAAATCACTGTCTGAATCCAAAGTGAAATCAACCAGATTTCAGCAGGATTTTACAGGGATTAATGGTCACTTTACTGGAGTCTCCGGTGGAGCACGTCTCAAATCAGCAAATCACTGTCTGAATTCATTGTGAAATCAACAAGATTTTCAGCAGGAATCATCACTGGAGTCACTAGTGGAGCCTTGCAGCAAGTCTCAAATCTCTGTCTGAATCCATTGTGAAATCAACAAGATTTTCAGCAGGACTTTACAGTGATTAATCATCACTGGAGTCTCTAGTGTCTGAAACAACAGTGAAATCAACCAGATTTCAGCAGGAGTTTACACTTTTGCTTGTAAACAAATCAATGATTTTAGCTTTTTTGAGGACGGGGGCAGCGTGGGGAGTGGGTTGTTAAGTAGCAAGCGACTGCTACGCCCAGTTGAAAGAACCGCACCGCGACAATTGAGATATGTGCTGGTACGTTGGGTCTGCAAACAAACAGTTTGGTGTTATCGCTTCTCGGCCTTTTGGCTAAGATCAAGTGTAGTATCTGTTCTTATCAGTTTAATATCTGATATGTCCTCTATACGAGGACTACATATTAAGCCGATTTTTAGCTCTGGGAGATGAAAAAGGGGCTTGCTCCGTTCACTCCAAGCATCGACCCGGTATTGCACCCCCTCCGGGAACGGTGCACCCTTTAAATTGTGGAAAATAAAAGAAATGGTAACCTGAATCAGTGGTGTGGTGTTGGAAATGATTTCTGCTTTGAGTAAAACAAGTCTCACCTCCACATAGTTTTTAAGACTGAGGCTTTTGGCAAGTGACTTATGCTTACTCATCAATAGTGCCTTTGTTTTGCAAGTCTCAAATCACTGATTTTAACTTCACCGATCTGTGAGGACGGTGCCATCTGCGAACCGTCACCACAAATGCTGTGACTGGGAATACCGTCCCTGCCTCTGTCACCACCAACTCATACTTACCTGGCAGGGGAGATACCATGATCAAGAAGGTGGTTCACCCAGGGCGAGGCTCAGTCATTGCACTGCGACTGTGCTGACCACTGCGAATTCCCCAAATGTGGGAATCTCGACTGCATAATTTGTGGTAGTGGGGGACTGCGTTCGCGCTCTCCCCTGATATTGAAGTCAAAGAAAAACCAGGTGTCCCGTTTAATCATCACTGTCTGAATCCCTAGTGAAATCAACCACATTTCAGCAGGATTTTACACGGATTAATCACCACTGCACTGGAGTCTCCGGTGGAGGGAGTCTACAATCAGCAAATCACTGTCTGAATCCAAAGTGAAATCAACCAGATTTCAGCATTAATCATCACTGCGCTGGAGTCTCCAGTGGAGCACGTCTCAAATCAGCAAATCACTGTCTGAATCCAAAGTGAAATCAAGCACATTTCAGCAGGACTTTACACTTTTGCTTGTAAACAAATCAATGAGTTTTTGATGGCTGGTGCTGGGGAATGGGTTTGGCATTGGACAACCGCAGCTCAACCAGTCCCAACCACAAGAGGGATCACTGTTGCGACTGGGATATAAGGCTGCCTGCCACCTGATTCCGCAACTGACTTTGGTTTCTCTTCAATACGCATAAGTCTTTCGCCTTTTACTAAAGACTTCCGTGGAGAGGAACAACAATGAGTTGACCATATTTTTGGCAGGCTCTGCCAATTGACTGAGCCTCATGTACTTGTGTGAAAAGAAAAGTAGTTGGACAGAGGCTCCTGACAATGGAGCACAAACAAAGTTGTGTTTACTTATCACTGGAGTCACTAGTGCAGCAAGTCTCAAATCACTGTCTGAATCCAAAGTGAAATCAACCAGATTTCAGCAGGATTTTACAGGGATTAATGGTCACTTTACTGGAGTCTCCGGTGGAGCACGTCTCAAATCAGCAAATCACTGTCTGAATTCATTGTGAAATCAACAAGATTTTCAGCAGGAATCATCACTGGAGTCACTAGTGGAGCCTTGCAGCAAGTCTCAAATCTCTGTCTGAATCCATTGTGAAATCAACAAGATTTTCAGCAGGACTTTACAGTGATTAATCATCACTGGAGTCTCTAGTGTCTGAAACAACAGTGAAATCAACCAGATTTCAGCAGGAGTTTACACTTTTGCTTGTAAACAAATCAATGATTTTAGCTTTTTTGAGGACGGGGGCAGCGTGGGGAGTGGGTTGTTAAGTAGCAAGCGACTGCTACGCCCAGTTGAAAGAACCGCACCGCGACAATTGAGATATGTGCTGGTACGTTGGGTCTGCAAACAAACAGTTTGGTGTTATCGCTTCTCGGCCTTTTGGCTAAGATCAAGTGTAGTATCTGTTCTTATCAGTTTAATATCTGATATGTCCTCTATACGAGGACTACATATTAAGCCGATTTTTAGCTCTGGGAGATGAAAAAGGGGCTTGCTCCGTTCACTCCAAGCATCGACCCGGTATTGCAGCACCTCCGGGAACGGTGCACCCTTTAAATTGTGGAAAATAAAAGAAATGGTAACCTGAATCAGTGGTGTGGTGTTGGAAATGATTTCTGCTTTGAGTAAAACAAGTCTCACCTCCACATAGTTTTTAAGACTGAGGCTTTTGGCAAGTGACTTATGCTTACTCATCAATAGTGCCTTTGTTTTGCAAGTCTCAAATCACTGATTTTAACTTCACCGATCTGTGAGGACGGTGCCATCTGCGAACCGTCACCACAAATGCTGTGACTGGGAATACCGTCCCTGCCTCTGTCACCACCAACTCATACTTACCTGGCAGGGGAGATACCATGATCAAGAAGGTGGTTCACCCAGGGCGAGGCTCAGTCATTGCACTGCGACTGTGCTGACCACTGCGAATTCCCCAAATGTGGGAATCTCGACTGCATAATTTGTGGTAGTGGGGGACTGCGTTCGCGCTCTCCCCTGATATTGAAGTCAAAGAAAAACCAGGTGTCCCGTTTAATCATCACTGTCTGAATCCCTAGTGAAATCAACCACATTTCAGCAGGATTTTACACGGATTAATCACCACTGCACTGGAGTCTCCGGTGGAGGGAGTCTACAATCAGCAAATCACTGTCTGAATCCAAAGTGAAATCAACCAGATTTCAGCATTAATCATCACTGCGCTGGAGTCTCCAGTGGAGCACGTCTCAAATCAGCAAATCACTGTCTGAATCCAAAGTGAAATCAAGCACATTTCAGCAGGACTTTACACTTTTGCTTGTAAACAAATCAATGAGTTTTTGATGGCTGGTGCTGGGGAATGGGTTTGGCATTGGACAACCGCAGCTCAACCAGTCCCAACCACAAGAGGGATCACTGTTGCGACTGGGATATAAGGCTGCCTGCCACCTGATTCCGCAACTGACTTTGGTTTCTCTTCAATACGCATAAGTCTTTCGCCTTTTACTAAAGACTTCCGTGGAGAGGAACAACAATGAGTTGACCATATTTTTGGCAGGCTCTGCCAATTGACTGAGCCTCATGTACTTGTGTGAAAAGAAAAGTAGTTGGACAGAGGCTCCTGACAATGGAGCACAAACAAAGTTGTGTTTACTTATCACTGGAGTCACTAGTGCAGCAAGTCTCAAATCACTGTCTGAATCCAAAGTGAAATCAACCAGATTTCAGCAGGATTTTACAGGGATTAATGGTCACTTTACTGGAGTCTCCGGTGGAGCACGTCTCAAATCAGCAAATCACTGTCTGAATTCATTGTGAAATCAACAAGATTTTCAGCAGGAATCATCACTGGAGTCACTAGTGGAGCCTTGCAGCAAGTCTCAAATCTCTGTCTGAATCCATTGTGAAATCAACAAGATTTTCAGCAGGACTTTACAGTGATTAATCATCACTGGAGTCTCTAGTGTCTGAAACAACAGTGAAATCAACCAGATTTCAGCAGGAGTTTACACTTTTGCTTGTAAACAAATCAATGATTTTAGCTTTTTTGAGGACGGGGGCAGCGTGGGGAGTGGGTTGTTAAGTAGCAAGCGACTGCTACGCCCAGTTGAAAGAACCGCACCGCGACAATTGAGATATGTGCTGGTACGTTGGGTCTGCAAACAAACAGTTTGGTGTTATCGCTTCTCGGCCTTTTGGCTAAGATCAAGTGTAGTATCTGTTCTTATCAGTTTAATATCTGATATGTCCTCTATACGAGGACTACATATTAAGCCGATTTTTAGCTCTGGGAGATGAAAAAGGGGCTTGCTCCGTTCACTCCAAGCATCGACCCGGTATTGCAGCACCTCCGGGAACGGTGCACCCTTTAAATTGTGGAAAATAAAAGAAATGGTAACCTGAATCAGTGGTGTGGTGTTGGAAATGATTTCTGCTTTGAGTAAAACAAGTCTCACCTCCACATAGTTTTTAAGACTGAGGCTTTTGGCAAGTGACTTATGCTTACTCATCAATAGTGCCTTTGTTTTGCAAGTCTCAAATCACTGATTTTAACTTCACCGATCTGTGAGGACGGTGCCATCTGCGAACCGTCACCACAAATGCTGTGACTGGGAATACCGTCCCTGCCTCTGTCACCACCAACTCATACTTACCTGGCAGGGGAGATACCATGATCAAGAAGGTGGTTCACCCAGGGCGAGGCTCAGTCATTGCACTGCGACTGTGCTGACCACTGCGAATTCCCCAAATGTGGGAATCTCGACTGCATAATTTGTGGTAGTGGGGGACTGCGTTCGCGCTCTCCCCTGATATTGAAGTCAAAGAAAAACCAGGTGTCCCGTTTAATCATCACTGTCTGAATCCCTAGTGAAATCAACCACATTTCAGCAGGATTTTACACGGATTAATCACCACTGCACTGGAGTCTCCGGTGGAGGGAGTCTACAATCAGCAAATCACTGTCTGAATCCAAAGTGAAATCAACCAGATTTCAGCATTAATCATCACTGCGCTGGAGTCTCCAGTGGAGCACGTCTCAAATCAGCAAATCACTGTCTGAATCCAAAGTGAAATCAAGCACATTTCAGCAGGACTTTACACTTTTGCTTGTAAACAAATCAATGAGTTTTTGATGGCTGGTGCTGGGGAATGGGTTTGGCATTGGACAACCGCAGCTCAACCAGTCCCAACCACAAGAGGGATCACTGTTGCGACTGGGATATAAGGCTGCCTGCCACCTGATTCCGCAACTGACTTTGGTTTCTCTTCAATACGCATAAGTCTTTCGCCTTTTACTAAAGACTTCCGTGGAGAGGAACAACAATGAGTTGACCATATTTTTGGCAGGCTCTGCCAATTGGCTGAGCCTCATGTACTTGTGTGAAAAGAAAAGTAGTTGGACAGAGGCTCCCGACAATGGAGCACAAACAAAGTTGTGTTTACTTATCACTGGAGTCACTAGTGCAGCAAGTCTCAAATCACTGTCTGAATCCAAAGTGAAATCAACCAGATTTCAGCAGGATTTTACAGGGATTAATGGTCACTTTACTGGAGTCTCCGGTGGAGCACGTCTCAAATCAGCAAATCACTGTCTGAATTCATTGTGAAATCAACAAGATTTTCAGCAGGAATCATCACTGGAGTCACTAGTGGAGCCTTGCAGCAAGTCTCAAATCTCTGTCTGAATCCATTGTGAAATCAACAAGATTTTCAGCAGGACTTTACAGTGATTAATCATCACTGGAGTCTCTAGTGTCTGAAACAACAGTGAAATCAACCAGATTTCAGCAGGAGTTTACACTTTTGCTTGTAAACAAATCAATGATTTTAGCTTTTTTGAGGACGGGGGCAGCGTGGGGAGTGGGTTGTTAAGTAGCAAGCGACTGCTACGCCCAGTTGAAAGAACCGCACCGCGACAATTGAGATATGTGCTGGTACGTTGGGTCTGCAAACAAACAGTTTGGTGTTATCGCTTCTCGGCCTTTTGGCTAAGATCAAGTGTAGTATCTGTTCTTATCAGTTTAATATCTGATATGTCCTCTATACGAGGACTACATATTAAGCCGATTTTTAGCTCTGGGAGATGAAAAAGGGGCTTGCTCCGTTCACTCCAAGCATCGACCCGGTATTGCACCCCCTCCGGGAACGGTGCACCCTTTAAATTGTGGAAAATAAAAGAAATGGTAACCTGAATCAGTGGTGTGGTGTTGGAAATGATTTCTGCTTTGAGTAAAACAAGTCTCACCTCCACATAGTTTTTAAGACTGAGGCTTTTGGCAAGTGACTTATGCTTACTCATCAATAGTGCCTTTGTTTTGCAAGTCTCAAATCACTGATTTTAACTTCACCGATCTGTGAGGACGGTGCCATCTGCGAACCGTCACCACAAATGCTGTGACTGGGAATACCGTCCCTGCCTCTGTCACCACCAACTCATACTTACCTGGCAGGGGAGATACCATGATCAAGAAGGTGGTTCACCCAGGGCGAGGCTCAGTCATTGCACTGCGACTGTGCTGACCACTGCGAATTCCCCAAATGTGGGAATCTCGACTGCATAATTTGTGGTAGTGGGGGACTGCGTTCGCGCTCTCCCCTGATATTGAAGTCAAAGAAAAACCAGGTGTCCCGTTTAATCATCACTGTCTGAATCCCTAGTGAAATCAACCACATTTCAGCAGGATTTTACACGGATTAATCACCACTGCACTGGAGTCTCCGGTGGAGGGAGTCTACAATCAGCAAATCACTGTCTGAATCCAAAGTGAAATCAACCAGATTTCAGCATTAATCATCACTGCGCTGGAGTCTCCAGTGGAGCACGTCTCAAATCAGCAAATCACTGTCTGAATCCAAAGTGAAATCAAGCACATTTCAGCAGGACTTTACACTTTTGCTTGTAAACAAATCAATGAGTTTTTGATGGCTGGTGCTGGGGAATGGGTTTGGCATTGGACAACCGCAGCTCAACCAGTCCCAACCACAAGAGGGATCACTGTTGCGACTGGGATATAAGGCTGCCTGCCACCTGATTCCGCAACTGACTTTGGTTTCTCTTCAATACGCATAAGTCTTTCGCCTTTTACTAAAGACTTCCGTGGAGAGGAACAACAATGAGTTGACCATATTTTTGGCAGGCTCTGCCAATTGGCTGAGCCTCATGTACTTGTGTGAAAAGAAAAGTAGTTGGACAGAGGCTCCCGACAATGGAGCACAAACAAAGTTGTGTTTACTTATCACTGGAGTCACTAGTGCAGCAAGTCTCAAATCACTGTCTGAATCCAAAGTGAAATCAACCAGATTTCAGCAGGATTTTACAGGGATTAATGGTCACTTTACTGGAGTCTCCGGTGGAGCACGTCTCAAATCAGCAAATCACTGTCTGAATTCATTGTGAAATCAACAAGATTTTCAGCAGGAATCATCACTGGAGTCACTAGTGGAGCCTTGCAGCAAGTCTCAAATCTCTGTCTGAATCCATTGTGAAATCAACAAGATTTTCAGCAGGACTTTACAGTGATTAATCATCACTGGAGTCTCTAGTGTCTGAAACAACAGTGAAATCAACCAGATTTCAGCAGGAGTTTACACTTTTGCTTGTAAACAAATCAATGATTTTAGCTTTTTTGAGGACGGGGGCAGCGTGGGGAGTGGGTTGTTAAGTAGCAAGCGACTGCTACGCCCAGTTGAAAGAACCGCACCGCGACAATTGAGATATGTGCTGGTACGTTGGGTCTGCAAACAAACAGTTTGGTGTTATCGCTTCTCGGCCTTTTGGCTAAGATCAAGTGTAGTATCTGTTCTTATCAGTTTAATATCTGATATGTCCTCTATACGAGGACTACATATTAAGCCGATTTTTAGCTCTGGGAGATGAAAAAGGGGCTTGCTCCGTTCACTCCAAGCATCGACCCGGTATTGCACCCCCTCCGGGAACGGTGCACCCTTTAAATTGTGGAAAATAAAAGAAATGGTAACCTGAATCAGTGGTGTGGTGTTGGAAATGATTTCTGCTTTGAGTAAAACAAGTCTCACCTCCACATAGTTTTTAAGACTGAGGCTTTTGGCAAGTGACTTATGCTTACTCATCAATAGTGCCTTTGTTTTGCAAGTCTCAAATCACTGATTTTAACTTCACCGATCTGTGAGGACGGTGCCATCTGCGAACCGTCACCACAAATGCTGTGACTGGGAATACCGTCCCTGCCTCTGTCACCACCAACTCATACTTACCTGGCAGGGGAGATACCATGATCAAGAAGGTGGTTCACCCAGGGCGAGGCTCAGTCATTGCACTGCGACTGTGCTGACCACTGCGAATTCCCCAAATGTGGGAATCTCGACTGCATAATTTGTGGTAGTGGGGGACTGCGTTCGCGCTCTCCCCTGATATTGAAGTCAAAGAAAAACCAGGTGTCCCGTTTAATCATCACTGTCTGAATCCCTAGTGAAATCAACCACATTTCAGCAGGATTTTACACGGATTAATCACCACTGCACTGGAGTCTCCGGTGGAGGGAGTCTACAATCAGCAAATCACTGTCTGAATCCAAAGTGAAATCAACCAGATTTCAGCATTAATCATCACTGCGCTGGAGTCTCCAGTGGAGCACGTCTCAAATCAGCAAATCACTGTCTGAATCCAAAGTGAAATCAAGCACATTTCAGCAGGACTTTACACTTTTGCTTGTAAACAAATCAATGAGTTTTTGATGGCTGGTGCTGGGGAATGGGTTTGGCATTGGACAACCGCAGCTCAACCAGTCCCAACCACAAGAGGGATCACTGTTGCGACTGGGATATAAGGCTGCCTGCCACCTGATTCCGCAACTGACTTTGGTTTCTCTTCAATACGCATAAGTCTTTCGCCTTTTACTAAAGACTTCCGTGGAGAGGAACAACAATGAGTTGACCATATTTTTGGCAGGCTCTGCCAATTGACTGAGCCTCATGTACTTGTGTGAAAAGAAAAGTAGTTGGACAGAGGCTCCTGACAATGGAGCACAAACAAAGTTGTGTTTACTTATCACTGGAGTCACTAGTGCAGCAAGTCTCAAATCACTGTCTGAATCCAAAGTGAAATCAACCAGATTTCAGCAGGATTTTACAGGGATTAATGGTCACTTTACTGGAGTCTCCGGTGGAGCACGTCTCAAATCAGCAAATCACTGTCTGAATTCATTGTGAAATCAACAAGATTTTCAGCAGGAATCATCACTGGAGTCACTAGTGGAGCCTTGCAGCAAGTCTCAAATCTCTGTCTGAATCCATTGTGAAATCAACAAGATTTTCAGCAGGACTTTACAGTGATTAATCATCACTGGAGTCTCTAGTGTCTGAAACAACAGTGAAATCAACCAGATTTCAGCAGGAGTTTACACTTTTGCTTGTAAACAAATCAATGATTTTAGCTTTTTTGAGGACGGGGGCAGCGTGGGGAGTGGGTTGTTAAGTAGCAAGCGACTGCTACGCCCAGTTGAAAGAACCGCACCGCGACAATTGAGATATGTGCTGGTACGTTGGGTCTGCAAACAAACAGTTTGGTGTTATCGCTTCTCGGCCTTTTGGCTAAGATCAAGTGTAGTATCTGTTCTTATCAGTTTAATATCTGATATGTCCTCTATACGAGGACTACATATTAAGCCGATTTTTAGCTCTGGGAGATGAAAAAGGGGCTTGCTCCGTTCACTCCAAGCATCGACCCGGTATTGCAGCACCTCCGGGAACGGTGCACCCTTTAAATTGTGGAAAATAAAAGAAATGGTAACCTGAATCAGTGGTGTGGTGTTGGAAATGATTTCTGCTTTGAGTAAAACAAGTCTCACCTCCACATAGTTTTTAAGACTGAGGCTTTTGGCAAGTGACTTATGCTTACTCATCAATAGTGCCTTTGTTTTGCAAGTCTCAAATCACTGATTTTAACTTCACCGATCTGTGAGGACGGTGCCATCTGCGAACCGTCACCACAAATGCTGTGACTGGGAATACCGTCCCTGCCTCTGTCACCACCAACTCATACTTACCTGGCAGGGGAGATACCATGATCAAGAAGGTGGTTCACCCAGGGCGAGGCTCAGTCATTGCACTGCGACTGTGCTGACCACTGCGAATTCCCCAAATGTGGGAATCTCGACTGCATAATTTGTGGTAGTGGGGGACTGCGTTCGCGCTCTCCCCTGATATTGAAGTCAAAGAAAAACCAGGTGTCCCGTTTAATCATCACTGTCTGAATCCCTAGTGAAATCAACCACATTTCAGCAGGATTTTACACGGATTAATCACCACTGCACTGGAGTCTCCGGTGGAGGGAGTCTACAATCAGCAAATCACTGTCTGAATCCAAAGTGAAATCAACCAGATTTCAGCATTAATCATCACTGCGCTGGAGTCTCCAGTGGAGCACGTCTCAAATCAGCAAATCACTGTCTGAATCCAAAGTGAAATCAAGCACATTTCAGCAGGACTTTACACTTTTGCTTGTAAACAAATCAATGAGTTTTTGATGGCTGGTGCTGGGGAATGGGTTTGGCATTGGACAACCGCAGCTCAACCAGTCCCAACCACAAGAGGGATCACTGTTGCGACTGGGATATAAGGCTGCCTGCCACCTGATTCCGCAACTGACTTTGGTTTCTCTTCAATACGCATAAGTCTTTCGCCTTTTACTAAAGACTTCCGTGGAGAGGAACAACAATGAGTTGACCATATTTTTGGCAGGCTCTGCCAATTGGCTGAGCCTCATGTACTTGTGTGAAAAGAAAAGTAGTTGGACAGAGGCTCCTGACAATGGAGCACAAACAAAGTTGTGTTTACTTATCACTGGAGTCACTAGTGCAGCAAGTCTCAAATCACTGTCTGAATCCAAAGTGAAATCAACCAGATTTCAGCAGGATTTTACAGGGATTAATGGTCACTTTACTGGAGTCTCCGGTGGAGCACGTCTCAAATCAGCAAATCACTGTCTGAATTCATTGTGAAATCAACAAGATTTTCAGCAGGAATCATCACTGGAGTCACTAGTGGAGCCTTGCAGCAAGTCTCAAATCTCTGTCTGAATCCATTGTGAAATCAACAAGATTTTCAGCAGGACTTTACAGTGATTAATCATCACTGGAGTCTCTAGTGTCTGAAACAACAGTGAAATCAACCAGATTTCAGCAGGAGTTTACACTTTTGCTTGTAAACAAATCAATGATTTTAGCTTTTTTGAGGACGGGGGCAGCGTGGGGAGTGGGTTGTTAAGTAGCAAGCGACTGCTACGCCCAGTTGAAAGAACCGCACCGCGACAATTGAGATATGTGCTGGTACGTTGGGTCTGCAAACAAACAGTTTGGTGTTATCGCTTCTCGGCCTTTTGGCTAAGATCAAGTGTAGTATCTGTTCTTATCAGTTTAATATCTGATATGTCCTCTATACGAGGACTACATATTAAGCCGATTTTTAGCTCTGGGAGATGAAAAAGGGGCTTGCTCCGTTCACTCCAAGCATCGACCCGGTATTGCAGCACCTCCGGGAACGGTGCACCCTTTAAATTGTGGAAAATAAAAGAAATGGTAACCTGAATCAGTGGTGTGGTGTTGGAAATGATTTCTGCTTTGAGTAAAACAAGTCTCACCTCCACATAGTTTTTAAGACTGAGGCTTTTGGCAAGTGACTTATGCTTACTCATCAATAGTGCCTTTGTTTTGCAAGTCTCAAATCACTGATTTTAACTTCACCGATCTGTGAGGACGGTGCCATCTGCGAACCGTCACCACAAATGCTGTGACTGGGAATACCGTCCCTGCCTCTGTCACCACCAACTCATACTTACCTGGCAGGGGAGATACCATGATCAAGAAGGTGGTTCACCCAGGGCGAGGCTCAGTCATTGCACTGCGACTGTGCTGACCACTGCGAATTCCCCAAATGTGGGAATCTCGACTGCATAATTTGTGGTAGTGGGGGACTGCGTTCGCGCTCTCCCCTGATATTGAAGTCAAAGAAAAACCAGGTGTCCCGTTTAATCATCACTGTCTGAATCCCTAGTGAAATCAACCACATTTCAGCAGGATTTTACACGGATTAATCACCACTGCACTGGAGTCTCCGGTGGAGGGAGTCTACAATCAGCAAATCACTGTCTGAATCCAAAGTGAAATCAACCAGATTTCAGCATTAATCATCACTGCGCTGGAGTCTCCAGTGGAGCACGTCTCAAATCAGCAAATCACTGTCTGAATCCAAAGTGAAATCAAGCACATTTCAGCAGGACTTTACACTTTTGCTTGTAAACAAATCAATGAGTTTTTGATGGCTGGTGCTGGGGAATGGGTTTGGCATTGGACAACCGCAGCTCAACCAGTCCCAACCACAAGAGGGATCACTGTTGCGACTGGGATATAAGGCTGCCTGCCACCTGATTCCGCAACTGACTTTGGTTTCTCTTCAATACGCATAAGTCTTTCGCCTTTTACTAAAGACTTCCGTGGAGAGGAACAACAATGAGTTGACCATATTTTTGGCAGGCTCTGCCAATTGGCTGAGCCTCATGTACTTGTGTGAAAAGAAAAGTAGTTGGACAGAGGCTCCTGACAATGGAGCACAAACAAAGTTGTGTTTACTTATCACTGGAGTCACTAGTGCAGCAAGTCTCAAATCACTGTCTGAATCCAAAGTGAAATCAACCAGATTTCAGCAGGATTTTACAGGGATTAATGGTCACTTTACTGGAGTCTCCGGTGGAGCACGTCTCAAATCAGCAAATCACTGTCTGAATTCATTGTGAAATCAACAAGATTTTCAGCAGGAATCATCACTGGAGTCACTAGTGGAGCCTTGCAGCAAGTCTCAAATCTCTGTCTGAATCCATTGTGAAATCAACAAGATTTTCAGCAGGACTTTACAGTGATTAATCATCACTGGAGTCTCTAGTGTCTGAAACAACAGTGAAATCAACCAGATTTCAGCAGGAGTTTACACTTTTGCTTGTAAACAAATCAATGATTTTAGCTTTTTTGAGGACGGGGGCAGCGTGGGGAGTGGGTTGTTAAGTAGCAAGCGACTGCTACGCCCAGTTGAAAGAACCGCACCGCGACAATTGAGATATGTGCTGGTACGTTGGGTCTGCAAACAAACAGTTTGGTGTTATCGCTTCTCGGCCTTTTGGCTAAGATCAAGTGTAGTATCTGTTCTTATCAGTTTAATATCTGATATGTCCTCTATACGAGGACTACATATTAAGCCGATTTTTAGCTCTGGGAGATGAAAAAGGGGCTTGCTCCGTTCACTCCAAGCATCGACCCGGTATTGCAGCACCTCCGGGAACGGTGCACCCTTTAAATTGTGGAAAATAAAAGAAATGGTAACCTGAATCAGTGGTGTGGTGTTGGAAATGATTTCTGCTTTGAGTAAAACAAGTCTCACCTCCACATAGTTTTTAAGACTGAGGCTTTTGGCAAGTGACTTATGCTTACTCATCAATAGTGCCTTTGTTTTGCAAGTCTCAAATCACTGATTTTAACTTCACCGATCTGTGAGGACGGTGCCATCTGCGAACCGTCACCACAAATGCTGTGACTGGGAATACCGTCCCTGCCTCTGTCACCACCAACTCATACTTACCTGGCAGGGGAGATACCATGATCAAGAAGGTGGTTCACCCAGGGCGAGGCTCAGTCATTGCACTGCGACTGTGCTGACCACTGCGAATTCCCCAAATGTGGGAATCTCGACTGCATAATTTGTGGTAGTGGGGGACTGCGTTCGCGCTCTCCCCTGATATTGAAGTCAAAGAAAAACCAGGTGTCCCGTTTAATCATCACTGTCTGAATCCCTAGTGAAAT
Source organism: Gasterosteus aculeatus (assembly GCF_964276395.1). Lineage (NCBI taxonomy): Eukaryota > Metazoa > Chordata > Actinopteri > Perciformes > Gasterosteidae > Gasterosteus > Gasterosteus aculeatus. Next base: position 25,273,824 of record NC_135689.1, read on the forward strand.
CAACCACATTTCAGCAGGATTTTACACGGATTAATCACCACTGCACTGGAGTCTCCGGTGGAGGGAGTCTACAATCAGCAAATCACTGTCTGAATCCAAAGTGAAATCAACCAGATTTCAGCATTAATCATCACTGCGCTGGAGTCTCCAGTGGAGCACGTCTCAAATCAGCAAATCACTGTCTGAATCCAAAGTGAAATCAAGCACATTTCAGCAGGACTTTACACTTTTGCTTGTAAACAAATCAATGAGTTTTTGATGGCTGGTGCTGGGGAATGGGTTTGGCATTGGACAACCGCAGCTCAACCAGTCCCAACCACAAGAGGGATCACTGTTGCGACTGGGATATAAGGCTGCCTGCCACCTGATTCCGCAACTGACTTTGGTTTCTCTTCAATACGCATAAGTCTTTCGCCTTTTACTAAAGACTTCCGTGGAGAGGAACAACAATGAGTTGACCATATTTTTGGCAGGCTCTGCCAATTGACTGAGCCTCATGTACTTGTGTGAAAAGAAAAGTAGTTGGACAGAGGCTCCTGACAATGGAGCACAAACAAAGTTGTGTTTACTTATCACTGGAGTCACTAGTGCAGCAAGTCTCAAATCACTGTCTGAATCCAAAGTGAAATCAACCAGATTTCAGCAGGATTTTACAGGGATTAATGGTCACTTTACTGGAGTCTCCGGTGGAGCACGTCTCAAATCAGCAAATCACTGTCTGAATTCATTGTGAAATCAACAAGATTTTCAGCAGGAATCATCACTGGAGTCACTAGTGGAGCCTTGCAGCAAGTCTCAAATCTCTGTCTGAATCCATTGTGAAATCAACAAGATTTTCAGCAGGACTTTACAGTGATTAATCATCACTGGAGTCTCTAGTGTCTGAAACAACAGTGAAATCAACCAGATTTCAGCAGGAGTTTACACTTTTGCTTGTAAACAAATCAATGATTTTAGCTTTTTTGAGGACGGGGGCAGCGTGGGGAGTGGGTTGTTAAGTAGCAAGCGACTGCTACGCCCAGTTGAAAGAACCGCACCGCGACAATTGAGATATGTGCTGGTACGTTGGGTCTGCAAACAAACAGTTTGGTGTTATCGCTTCTCGGCCTTTTGGCTAAGATCAAGTGTAGTATCTGTTCTTATCAGTTTAATATCTGATATGTCCTCTATACGAGGACTACATATTAAGCCGATTTTTAGCTCTGGGAGATGAAAAAGGGGCTTGCTCCGTTCACTCCAAGCATCGACCCGGTATTGCAGCACCTCCGGGAACGGTGCACCCTTTAAATTGTGGAAAATAAAAGAAATGGTAACCTGAATCAGTGGTGTGGTGTTGGAAATGATTTCTGCTTTGAGTAAAACAAGTCTCACCTCCACATAGTTTTTAAGACTGAGGCTTTTGGCAAGTGACTTATGCTTACTCATCAATAGTGCCTTTGTTTTGCAAGTCTCAAATCACTGATTTTAACTTCACCGATCTGTGAGGACGGTGCCATCTGCGAACCGTCACCACAAATGCTGTGACTGGGAATACCGTCCCTGCCTCTGTCACCACCAACTCATACTTACCTGGCAGGGGAGATACCATGATCAAGAAGGTGGTTCACCCAGGGCGAGGCTCAGTCATTGCACTGCGACTGTGCTGACCACTGCGAATTCCCCAAATGTGGGAATCTCGACTGCATAATTTGTGGTAGTGGGGGACTGCGTTCGCGCTCTCCCCTGATATTGAAGTCAAAGAAAAACCAGGTGTCCCGTTTAATCATCACTGTCTGAATCCCTAGTGAAATCAACCACATTTCAGCAGGATTTTACACGGATTAATCACCACTGCACTGGAGTCTCCGGTGGAGGGAGTCTACAATCAGCAAATCACTGTCTGAATCCAAAGTGAAATCAACCAGATTTCAGCATTAATCATCACTGCGCTGGAGTCTCCAGTGGAGCACGTCTCAAATCAGCAAATCACTGTCTGAATCCAAAGTGAAATCAAGCACATTTCAGCAGGACTTTACACTTTTGCTTGTAAACAAATCAATGAGTTTTTGATGGCTGGTGCTGGGGAATGGGTTTGGCATTGGACAACCGCAGCTCAACCAGTCCCAACCACAAGAGGGATCACTGTTGCGACTGGGATATAAGGCTGCCTGCCACCTGATTCCGCAACTGACTTTGGTTTCTCTTCAATACGCATAAGTCTTTCGCCTTTTACTAAAGACTTCCGTGGAGAGGAACAACAATGAGTTGACCATATTTTTGGCAGGCTCTGCCAATTGGCTGAGCCTCATGTACTTGTGTGAAAAGAGTAGTTGGACAGAGGCTCCTGACAATGGAGCACAAACAAAGTTGTGTTTACTTATCACTGGAGTCACTAGTGCAGCAAGTCTCAAATCACTGTCTGAATCCAAAGTGAAATCAACCAGATTTCAGCAGGATTTTACAGGGATTAATGGTCACTTTACTGGAGTCTCCGGTGGAGCACGTCTCAAATCAGCAAATCACTGTCTGAATTCATTGTGAAATCAACAAGATTTTCAGCAGGAATCATCACTGGAGTCACTAGTGGAGCCTTGCAGCAAGTCTCAAATCTCTGTCTGAATCCATTGTGAAATCAACAAGATTTTCAGCAGGACTTTACAGTGATTAATCATCACTGGAGTCTCTAGTGTCTGAAACAACAGTGAAATCAACCAGATTTCAGCAGGAGTTTACACTTTTGCTTGTAAACAAATCAATGATTTTAGCTTTTTTGAGGACGGGGGCAGCGTGGGGAGTGGGTTGTTAAGTAGCAAGCGACTGCTACGCCCAGTTGAAAGAACCGCACCGCGACAATTGAGATATGTGCTGGTACGTTGGGTCTGCAAACAAACAGTTTGGTGTTATCGCTTCTCGGCCTTTTGGCTAAGATCAAGTGTAGTATCTGTTCTTATCAGTTTAATATCTGATATGTCCTCTATACGAGGACTACATATTAAGCCGATTTTTAGCTCTGGGAGATGAAAAAGGGGCTTGCTCCGTTCACTCCAAGCATCGACCCGGTATTGCAGCACCTCCGGGAACGGTGCACCCTTTAAATTGTGGAAAATAAAAGAAATGGTAACCTGAATCAGTGGTGTGGTGTTGGAAATGATTTCTGCTTTGAGTAAAACAAGTCTCACCTCCACATAGTTTTTAAGACTGAGGCTTTTGGCAAGTGACTTATGCTTACTCATCAATAGTGCCTTTGTTTTGCAAGTCTCAAATCACTGATTTTAACTTCACCGATCTGTGAGGACGGTGCCATCTGCGAACCGTCACCACAAATGCTGTGACTGGGAATACCGTCCCTGCCTCTGTCACCACCAACTCATACTTACCTGGCAGGGGAGATACCATGATCAAGAAGGTGGTTCACCCAGGGCGAGGCTCAGTCATTGCACTGCGACTGTGCTGACCACTGCGAATTCCCCAAATGTGGGAATCTCGACTGCATAATTTGTGGTAGTGGGGGACTGCGTTCGCGCTCTCCCCTGATATTGAAGTCAAAGAAAAACCAGGTGTCCCGTTTAATCATCACTGTCTGAATCCCTAGTGAAATCAACCACATTTCAGCAGGATTTTACACGGATTAATCACCACTGCACTGGAGTCTCCGGTGGAGGGAGTCTACAATCAGCAAATCACTGTCTGAATCCAAAGTGAAATCAACCAGATTTCAGCATTAATCATCACTGCGCTGGAGTCTCCAGTGGAGCACGTCTCAAATCAGCAAATCACTGTCTGAATCCAAAGTGAAATCAAGCACATTTCAGCAGGACTTTACACTTTTGCTTGTAAACAAATCAATGAGTTTTTGATGGCTGGTGCTGGGGAATGGGTTTGGCATTGGACAACGGCAGCTCAACCAGTCCCAACCACAAGAGGGATCACTGTTGCGACTGGGATATAAGGCTGCCTGTCACCTGATTCCGCAACTGACTTTGGTTTCTCTTCAATACGCATAAGTCTTTCGCCTTTTACTAAAGACTTCCGTGGAGAGGAACAACAATGAGTTGACCATATTTTTGGCAGGCTCTGCCAATTGGCTGAGCCTCATGTACTTGTGTGAAAAGAAAAGTAGTTGGACAGAGGCTCCTGACAATGGAGCACAAACAAAGTTGTGTTTACTTATCACTGGAGTCACTAGTGCAGCAAGTCTCAAATCACTGTCTGAATCCAAAGTGAAATCAACCAGATTTCAGCAGGATTTTACAGGGATTAATGGTCACTTTACTGGAGTCTCCGGTGGAGCACGTCTCAAATCAGCAAATCACTGTCTGAATTCATTGTGAAATCAACAAGATTTTCAGCAGGAATCATCACTGGAGTCACTAGTGGAGCCTTGCAGCAAGTCTCAAATCTCTGTCTGAATCCATTGTGAAATCAACAAGATTTTCAGCAGGACTTTACAGTGATTAATCATCACTGGAGTCTCTAGTGTCTGAAACAACAGTGAAATCAACCAGATTTCAGCAGGAGTTTACACTTTTGCTTGTAAACAAATCAATGATTTTAGCTTTTTTGAGGACGGGGGCAGCGTGGGGAGTGGGTTGTTAAGTAGCAAGCGACTGCTACGCCCAGTTGAAAGAACCGCACCGCGACAATTGAGATATGTGCTGGTACGTTGGGTCTGCAAACAAACAGTTTGGTGTTATCGCTTCTCGGCCTTTTGGCTAAGATCAAGTGTAGTATCTGTTCTTATCAGTTTAATATCTGATATGTCCTCTATACGAGGACTACATATTAAGCCGATTTTTAGCTCTGGGAGATGAAAAAGGGGCTTGCTCCGTTCACTCCAAGCATCGACCCGGTATTGCACCCCCTCCGGGAACGGTGCACCCTTTAAATTGTGGAAAATAAAAGAAATGGTAACCTGAATCAGTGGTGTGGTGTTGGAAATGATTTCTGCTTTGAGTAAAACAAGTCTCACCTCCACATAGTTTTTAAGACTGAGGCTTTTGTCAAGTGACTCATGCTTACTCATCAATAGTGCCTTTGTTTTGCAAGTCTCAAATCACTGATTTTAACTTCACCGGTCTGTGAGGACGGTGCCATCTGCGAACCGTCACCACAAATGCTGTGACTGGGAATACCGTCCCTGCCTCTGTCACCACCAACTCATACTTACCTGGCAGGGGAGATACCATGATCAAGAAGGTGGTTCACCCAGGGCGAGGCTCAGTCATTGCACTGCGACTGTGCTGACCACTGCGAATTCCCCAAATGTGGGAATCTCGACTGCATAATTTGTGGTAGTGGGGGACTGCGTTCGCGCTCTCCCCTGATATTGAAGTCAAAGAAAAACCAGGTGTCCCGTTTATTCATCACTGTCTGAATCCCTAGTGAAATCAACCACATTTCAGCAGGATTTTACACGGATTAATCACCACTGCACTGGAGTCTCCAGTGGAGGGAGTCTACAATCAGCAAATCACTGTCTGAATCCAAAGTGAAATCAACCAGATTTCAGCATTAACCATCACTGCGCTGGAGTCTCCAGTGGAGCACGTCTCAAATCAGCAAATCACTGTCTGAATCCAAAGTGAAATCAAGCACATTTCAGCAGGACTTTACACTTTTGCATGTAAACAAATCAATGAGTTGTTGATGGCTGGTGCTGGGGAATGGGTTTGGCATTGGACAACCGCAGCTCAACCAGTCCCAACCACAAGAGGGATCACTGTTGCGACTGGGATATAAGGCTGCCTGCCACCTGATTCCGCAACTGACTTTGGTTTCTCTTCAATACGCATAAGTCTTTCGCCTTTTACTAAAGACTTCCGTGGAGAGGAACAACAATGAGTTGACCATATTTTTGGCAGGCTCTGCCAATTGACTGAGCCTCATGTACTTGTGTGAAAAGAAAAGTAGTTGGACAGAGGCTCCTGACAATGGAGCACAAACAAAGTTGTGTTTACTTATCACTGGAGTCACTAGTGCAGCAAGTCTCAAATCACTGTCTGAATCCAAAGTGAAATCAACCAGATTTCAGCAGGATTTTACAGGGATTAATGGTCACTTTACTGGAGTCTCCGGTGGAGCACGTCTCAAATCAGCAAATCACTGTCTGAATTCATTGTGAAATCAACAAGATTTTCAGCAGGAATCATCACTGGAGTCACTAGTGGAGCCTTGCAGCAAGTCTCAAATCTCTGTCTCAATCCATTGTGAAATCAACAAGATTTTCAGCAGGACTTTACAGTGATTAATCATCACTGGAGTCACTAGTGGAGCCTTGCAGCAAGTCTCAAATCCCTGTCTGAATCCATTGTGAAATCAACAAGATTTTCAGCAGGACTTTACAGTGATTAATCATCACTGGAGTCTCTAGTGTCTGAAACAACAGTGAAATCAACCAGATTTCAGCAGGAGTTTACACTTTTGCTTGTAAACAAATCAATGATTTTAGCTTTTTTGAGGACGGGGGCAGCGTGGGGAGTGGGTTGTTAAGTAGCAAGCGACTGCTACGCCCAGTTGAAAGAACCGCACCGCGACAATTGAGATATGTGCTGGTACGTTGGGTCTGCAAACAAACAGTTTGGTGTTATCGCTTCTCGGCCTTTTGGCTAAGATCAAGTGTAGTATCTGTTCTTATCAGTTTAATATCTGATATGTCCTCTATACGAGGACTACATATTAAGCCGATTTTTAGCTCTGGGAGATGAAAAAGGGGCTTGCTCCGTTCACTCCAAGCATCGACCCGGTATTGCAGCACCTCCGGGAACGGTGCACCCTTTAAATTGTGGAAAATAAAAGAAATGGTAACCTGAATCAGTGGTGTGGTGTTGGAAATGATTTCTGCTTTGAGTAAAACAAGTCTCACCTCCACATAGTTTTTAAGACTGAGGCTTTTGGCAAGTGACTTATGCTTACTCATCAATAGTGCCTTTGTTTTGCATGTCTCAAATCACTGATTTTAACTTCACCGATCTGTGAGGACGGTGCCATCTGCGAACCGTCACCACAAATGCTGTGACTGGGAATACCGTCCCTGCCTCTGTCACCACCAACTCATACTTACCTGGCAGGGGAGATACCATGATCAAGAAGGTGGTTCACCCAGGGCGAGGCTCAGTCATTGCACTGCGACTGTGCTGACCACTGCGAATTCCCCAAATGTGGGAATCTCGACTGCATAATTTGTGGTAGTGGGGGACTGCGTTCGCGCTCTCCCCTGATATTGAAGTCAAAGAAAAACCAGGTGTCCCGTTTAATCATCACTGTCTGAATCCCTAGTGAAATCAACCACATTTCAGCAGGATTTTACACGGATTAATCACCACTGCACTGGAGTCTCCGGTGGAGGGAGTCTACAATCAGCAAATCACTGTCTGAATCCAAAGTGAAATCAACCAGATTTCAGCATTAATCATCACTGCGCTGGAGTCTCCAGTGGAGCACGTCTCAAATCAGCAAATCACTGTCTGAATCCAAAGTGAAATCAAGCACATTTCAGCAGGACTTTACACTTTTGCTTGTAAACAAATCAATGAGTTTTTGATGGCTGGTGCTGGGGAATGGGTTTGGCATTGGACAACCGCAGCTCAACCAGTCCCAACCACAAGAGGGATCACTGTTGCGACTGGGATATAAGGCTGCCTGCCACCTGATTCCGCAACTGACTTTGGTTTCTCTTCAATACGCATAAGTCTTTCGCCTTTTACTAAAGACTTCCGTGGAGAGGAACAACAATGAGTTGACCATATTTTTGGCAGGCTCTGCCAATTGGCTGAGCCTCATGTACTTGTGTGAAAAGAAAAGTAGTTGGACAGAGGCTCCTGACAATGGAGCACAAACAAAGTTGTGTTTACTTATCACTGGAGTCACTAGTGCAGCAAGTCTCAAATCACTGTCTGAATCCAAAGTGAAATCAACCAGATTTCAGCAGGATTTTACAGGGATTAATGGTCACTTTACTGGAGTCTCCGGTGGAGCACGTCTCAAATCAGCAAATCACTGTCTGAATTCATTGTGAAATCAACAAGATTTTCAGCAGGAATCATCACTGGAGTCACTAGTGGAGCCTTGCAGCAAGTCTCAAATCTCTGTCTGAATCCATTGTGAAATCAACAAGATTTTCAGCAGGACTTTACAGTGATTAATCATCACTGGAGTCTCTAGTGTCTGAAACAACAGTGAAATCAACCAGATTTCAGCAGGAGTTTACACTTTTGCTTGTAAACAAATCAATGATTTTAGCTTTTTTGAGGACGGGGGCAGCGTGGGGAGTGGGTTGTTAAGTAGCAAGCGACTGCTACGCCCAGTTGAAAGAACCGCACCGCGACAATTGAGATATGTGCTGGTACGTTGGGTCTGCAAACAAACAGTTTGGTGTTATCGCTTCTCGGCCTTTTGGCTAAGATCAAGTGTAGTATCTGTTCTTATCAGTTTAATATCTGATATGTCCTCTATACGAGGACTACATATTAAGCCGATTTTTAGCTCTGGGAGATGAAAAAGGGGCTTGCTCCGTTCACTCCAAGCATCGACCCGGTATTGCAGCACCTCCGGGAACGGTGCACCCTTTAAATTGTGGAAAATAAAAGAAATGGTAACCTGAATCAGTGGTGTGGTGTTGGAAATGATTTCTGCTTTGAGTAAAACAAGTCTCACCTCCACATAGTTTTTAAGACTGAGGCTTTTGTCAAGTGACTCATGCTTACTCATCAATAGTGCCTTTGTTTTGCAAGTCTCAAATCACTGATTTTAACTTCACCGGTCTGTGAGGACGGTGCCATCTGCGAACCGTCACCACAAATGCTGTGACTGGGAATACCGTCCCTGCCTCTGTCACCACCAACTCATACTTACCTGGCAGGGGAGATACCATGATCAAGAAGGTGGTTCACCCAGGGCGAGGCTCAGTCATTGCACTGCGACTGTGCTGACCACTGCGAATTCCCCAAATGTGGGAATCTCGACTGCATAATTTGTGGTAGTGGGGGACTGCGTTCGCGCTCTCCCCTGATATTGAAGTCAAAGAAAAACCAGGTGTCCCGTTTATTCATCACTGTCTGAATCCCTAGTGAAATCAACCACATTTCAGCAGGATTTTACACGGATTAATCACCACTGCACTGGAGTCTCCAGTGGAGGGAGTCTACAATCAGCAAATCACTGTCTGAATCCAAAGTGAAATCAACCAGATTTCAGCATTAACCATCACTGCGCTGGAGTCTCCAGTGGAGCACGTCTCAAATCAGCAAATCACTGTCTGAATCCAAAGTGAAATCAAGCACATTTCAGCAGGACTTTACACTTTTGCATGTAAACAAATCAATGAGTTGTTGATGGCTGGTGCTGGGGAATGGGTTTGGCATTGGACAACCGCAGCTCAACCAGTCCCAACCACAAGAGGGATCACTGTTGCGACTGGGATATAAGGCTGCCTGCCACCTGATTCCGCAACTGACTTTGGTTTCTCTTCAATACGCATAAGTCTTTCGCCTTTTACTAAAGACTTCCGTGGAGAGGAACAACAATGAGTTGACCATATTTTTGGCAGGCTCTGCCAATTGACTGAGCCTCATGTACTTGTGTGAAAAGAAAAGTAGTTGGACAGAGGCTCCTGACAATGGAGCACAAACAAAGTTGTGTTTACTTATCACTGGAGTCACTAGTGCAGCAAGTCTCAAATCACTGTCTGAATCCAAAGTGAAATCAACCAGATTTCAGCAGGATTTTACAGGGATTAATGGTCACTTTACTGGAGTCTCCGGTGGAGCACGTCTCAAATCAGCAAATCACTGTCTGAATTCATTGTGAAATCAACAAGATTTTCAGCAGGAATCATCACTGGAGTCACTAGTGGAGCCTTGCAGCAAGTCTCAAATCTCTGTCTCAATCCATTGTGAAATCAACAAGATTTTCAGCAGGACTTTACAGTGATTAATCATCACTGGAGTCACTAGTGGAGCCTTGCAGCAAGTCTCAAATCCCTGTCTGAATCCATTGTGAAATCAACAAGATTTTCAGCAGGACTTTACAGTGATTAATCATCACTGGAGTCTCTAGTGTCTGAAACAACAGTGAAATCAACCAGATTTCAGCAGGAGTTTACACTTTTGCTTGTAAACAAATCAATGATTTTAGCTTTTTTGAGGACGGGGGCAGCGTGGGGAGTGGGTTGTTAAGTAGCAAGCGACTGCTACGCCCAGTTGAAAGAACCGCACCGCGACAATTGAGATATGTGCTGGTACGTTGGGTCTGCAAACAAACAGTTTGGTGTTATCGCTTCTCGGCCTTTTGGCTAAGATCAAGTGTAGTATCTGTTCTTATCAGTTTAATATCTGATATGTCCTCTATACGAGGACTACATATTAAGCCGATTTTTAGCTCTGGGAGATGAAAAAGGGGCTTGCTCCGTTCACTCCAAGCATCGACCCGGTATTGCAGCACCTCCGGGAACGGTGCACCCTTTAAATTGTGGAAAATAAAAGAAATGGTAACCTGAATCAGTGGTGTGGTGTTGGAAATGATTTCTGCTTTGAGTAAAACAAGTCTCACCTCCACATAGTTTTTAAGACTGAGGCTTTTGGCAAGTGACTTATGCTTACTCATCAATAGTGCCTTTGTTTTGCATGTCTCAAATCACTGATTTTAACTTCACCGATCTGTGAGGACGGTGCCATCTGCGAACCGTCACCACAAATGCTGTGACTGGGAATACCGTCCCTGCCTCTGTCACCACCAACTCATACTTACCTGGCAGGGGAGATACCATGATCAAGAAGGTGGTTCACCCAGGGCGAGGCTCAGTCATTGCACTGCGACTGTGCTGACCACTGCGAATTCCCCAAATGTGGGAATCTCGACTGCATAATTTGTGGTAGTGGGGGACTGCGTTCGCGCTCTCCCCTGATATTGAAGTCAAAGAAAAACCAGGTGTCCCGTTTAATCATCACTGTCTGAATCCCTAGTGAAATCAACCACATTTCAGCAGGATTTTACACGGATTAATCACCACTGCACTGGAGTCTCCGGTGGAGGGAGTCTACAATCAGCAAATCACTGTCTGAATCCAAAGTGAAATCAACCAGATTTCAGCATTAATCATCACTGCGCTGGAGTCTCCAGTGGAGCACGTCTCAAATCAGCAAATCACTGTCTGAATCCAAAGTGAAATCAAGCACATTTCAGCAGGACTTTACACTTTTGCTTGTAAACAAATCAATGAGTTTTTGATGGCTGGTGCTGGGGAATGGGTTTGGCATTGGACAACCGCAGCTCAACCAGTCCCAACCACAAGAGGGATCACTGTTGCGACTGGGATATAAGGCTGCCTGCCACCTGATTCCGCAACTGACTTTGGTTTCTCTTCAATACGCATAAGTCTTTCGCCTTTTACTAAAGACTTCCGTGGAGAGGAACAACAATGAGTTGACCATATTTTTGGCAGGCTCTGCCAATTGGCTGAGCCTCATGTACTTGTGTGAAAAGAAAAGTAGTTGGACAGAGGCTCCTGACAATGGAGCACAAACAAAGTTGTGTTTACTTATCACTGGAGTCACTAGTGCAGCAAGTCTCAAATCACTGTCTGAATCCAAAGTGAAATCAACCAGATTTCAGCAGGATTTTACAGGGATTAATGGTCACTTTACTGGAGTCTCCGGTGGAGCACGTCTCAAATCAGCAAATCACTGTCTGAATTCATTGTGAAATCAACAAGATTTTCAGCAGGAATCATCACTGGAGTCACTAGTGGAGCCTTGCAGCAAGTCTCAAATCTCTGTCTGAATCCATTGTGAAATCAACAAGATTTTCAGCAGGACTTTACAGTGATTAATCATCACTGGAGTCACTAGTGGAGCCTTGCAGCAAGTCTCAAATCCCTGTCTGAATCCATTGTGAAATCAACAAGATTTTCAGCAGGACTTTACAGTGATTAATCATCACTGGAGTCTCTAGTGTCTGAAACAACAGTGAAATCAACCAGATTTCAGCAGGAGTTTACACTTTTGCTTGTAAACAAATCAATGATTTTAGCTTTTTTGAGGACGGGGGCAGCGTGGGGAGTGGGTTGTTAAGTAGCAAGCGACTGCTACGCCCAGTTGAAAGAACCGCACCGCGACAATTGAGATATGTGCTGGTACGTTGGGTCTGCAAACAAACAGTTTGGTGTTATCGCTTCTCGGCCTTTTGGCTAAGATCAAGTGTAGTATCTGTTCTTATCAGTTTAATATCTGATATGTCCTCTATACGAGGACTACATATTAAGCCGATTTTTAGCTCTGGGAGATGAAAAAGGGGCTTGCTCCGTTCACTCCAAGCATCGACCCGGTATTGCAGCACCTCCGGGAACGGTGCACCCTTTAAATTGTGGAAAATAAAAGAAATGGTAACCTGAATCAGTGGTGTGGTGTTGGAAATGATTTCTGCTTTGAGTAAAACAAGTCTCACCTCCACATAGTTTTTAAGACTGAGGCTTTTGGCAAGTGACTTATGCTTACTCATCAATAGTGCCTTTGTTTTGCAAGTCTCAAATCACTGATTTTAACTTCACCGATCTGTGAGGACGGTGCCATCTGCGAACCGTCACCACAAATGCTGTGACTGGGAATACCGTCCCTGCCTCTGTCACCACCAACTCATACTTACCTGGCAGGGGAGATACCATGATCAAGAAGGTGGTTCACCCAGGGCGAGGCTCAGTCATTGCACTGCGACTGTGCTGACCACTGCGAATTCCCCAAATGTGGGAATCTCGACTGCATAATTTGTGGTAGTGGGGGACTGCGTTCGCGCTCTCCCCTGATATTGAAGTCAAAGAAAAACCAGGTGTCCCGTTTAATCATCACTGTCTGAATCCCTAGTGAAATCAACCACATTTCAGCAGGATTTTACACGGATTAATCACCACTGCACTGGAGTCTCCGGTGGAGGGAGTCTACAATCAGCAAATCACTGTCTGAATCCAAAGTGAAATCAACCAGATTTCAGCATTAATCATCACTGCGCTGGAGTCTCCAGTGGAGCACGTCTCAAATCAGCAAATCACTGTCTGAATCCAAAGTGAAATCAAGCACATTTCAGCAGGACTTTACACTTTTGCTTGTAAACAAATCAATGAGTTTTTGATGGCTGGTGCAGGGGAATGGGTTTGGCATTGGACAACCGCAGCTCAACCAGTCCCAACCACAAGAGGGATCACTGTTGCGACTGGGATATAAGGCTGCCTGTCACCTGATTCCGCAACTGACTTTGGTTTCTCTTCAATACGCATAAGTCTTTCGCCTTTTACTAAAGACTTCCGTGGAGAGGAACAACAATGAGTTGACCATATTTTTGGCAGGCTCTGCCAATTGGCTGAGCCTCATGTACTTGTGTGAAAAGAAAAGTAGTTGGACAGAGGCTCCTGACAATGGAGCACAAACAAAGTTGTGTTTACTTATCACTGGAGTCACTAGTGCAGCAAGTCTCAAATCACTGTCTGAATCCAAAGTGAAATCAACCAGATTTCAGCAGGATTTTACAGGGATTAATGGTCACTTTACTGGAGTCTCCGGTGGAGCACGTCTCAAATCAGCAAATCACTGTCTGAATTCATTGTGAAATCAACAAGATTTTCAGCAGGAATCATCACTGGAGTCACTAGTGGAGCCTTGCAGCAAGTCTCAAATCTCTGTCTGAATCCATTGTGAAATCAACAAGATTTTCAGCAGGACTTTACAGTGATTAATCATCACTGGAGTCACTAGTGGAGCCTTGCAGCAAGTCTCAAATCCCTGTCTGAATCCATTGTGAAATCAACAAGATTTTCAGCAGGACTTTACAGTGATTAATCATCACTGGAGTCTCTAGTGTCTGAAACAACAGTGAAATCAACCAGATTTCAGCAGGAGTTTACACTTTTGCTTGTAAACAAATCAATGATTTTAGCTTTTTTGAGGACGGGGGCAGCGTGGGGAGTGGGTTGTTAAGTAGCAAGCGACTGCTACGCCCAGTTGAAAGAACCGCACCGCGACAATTGAGATATGTGCTGGTACGTTGGGTCTGCAAACAAACAGTTTGGTGTTATCGCTTCTCGGCCTTTTGGCTAAGATCAAGTGTAGTATCTGTTCTTATCAGTTTAATATCTGATATGTCCTCTATACGAGGACTACATATTAAGCCGATTTTTAGCTCTGGGAGATGAAAAAGGGGCTTGCTCCGTTCACTCCAAGCATCGACCCGGTATTGCAGCACCTCCGGGAACGGTGCACCCTTTAAATTGTGGAAAATAAAAGAAATGGTAACCTGAATCAGTGGTGTGGTGTTGGAAATGATTTCTGCTTTGAGTAAAACAAGTCTCACCTCCACATAGTTTTTAAGACTGAGGCTTTTGGCAAGTGACTTATGCTTACTCATCAATAGTGCCTTTGTTTTGCATGTCTCAAATCACTGATTTTAACTTCACCGATCTGTGAGGACGGTGCCATCTGCGAACCGTCACCACAAATGCTGTGACTGGGAATACCGTCCCTGCCTCTGTCACCACCAACTCATACTTACCTGGCAGGGGAGATACCATGATCAAGAAGGTGGTTCACCCAGGGCGAGGCTCAGTCATTGCACTGCGACTGTGCTGACCACTGCGAATTCCCCAAATGTGGGAATCTCGACTGCATAATTTGTGGTAGTGGGGGACTGCGTTCGCGCTCTCCCCTGATATTGAAGTCAAAGAAAAACCAGGTGTCCCGTTTAATCATCACTGTCTGAATCCCTAGTGAAATCAACCACATTTCAGCAGGATTTTACACGGATTAATCACCACTGCACTGGAGTCTCCGGTGGAGGGAGTCTACAATCAGCAAATCACTGTCTGAATCCAAAGTGAAATCAACCAGATTTCAGCATTAATCATCACTGCGCTGGAGTCTCCAGTGGAGCACGTCTCAAATCAGCAAATCACTGTCTGAATCCAAAGTGAAATCAAGCACATTTCAGCAGGACTTTACACTTTTGCTTGTAAACAAATCAATGAGTTTTTGATGGCTGGTGCTGGGGAATGGGTTTGGCATTGGACAACCGCAGCTCAACCAGTCCCAACCACAAGAGGGATCACTGTTGCGACTGGGATATAAGGCTGCCTGCCACCTGATTCCGCAACTGACTTTGGTTTCTCTTCAATACGCATAAGTCTTTCGCCTTTTACTAAAGACTTCCGTGGAGAGGAACAACAATGAGTTGACCATATTTTTGGCAGGCTCTGCCAATTGGCTGAGCCTCATGTACTTGTGTGAAAAGAAAAGTAGTTGGACAGAGGCTCCTGACAATGGAGCACAAACAAAGTTGTGTTTACTTATCACTGGAGTCACTAGTGCAGCAAGTCTCAAATCACTGTCTGAATCCAAAGTGAAATCAACCAGATTTCAGCAGGATTTTACAGGGATTAATGGTCACTTTACTGGAGTCTCCGGTGGAGCACGTCTCAAATCAGCAAATCACTGTCTGAATTCATTGTGAAATCAACAAGATTTTCAGCAGGAATCATCACTGGAGTCACTAGTGGAGCCTTGCAGCAAGTCTCAAATCTCTGTCTGAATCCATTGTGAAATCAACAAGATTTTCAGCAGGACTTTACAGTGATTAATCATCACTGGAGTCACTAGTGGAGCCTTGCAGCAAGTCTCAAATCCCTGTCTGAATCCATTGTGAAATCAACAAGATTTTCAGCAGGACTTTACAGTGATTAATCATCACTGGAGTCTCTAGTGTCTGAAACAACAGTGAAATCAACCAGATTTCAGCAGGAGTTTACACTTTTGCTTGTAAACAAATCAATGATTTTAGCTTTTTTGAGGACGGGGGCAGCGTGGGGAGTGGGTTGTTAAGTAGCAAGCGACTGCTACGCCCAGTTGAAAGAACCGCACCGCGACAATTGAGATATGTGCTGGTACGTTGGGTCTGCAAACAAACAGTTTGGTGTTATCGCCTCTCGGCCTTTTGGCTAAGATCAAGTGTAGTATCTGTTCTTATCAGTTTAATATCTGATATGTCCTCTATACGAGGACTACATATTAAGCCGATTTTTAGCTCTGGGAGATGAAAAAGGGGCTTGCTCCGTTCACTCCAAGCATCGACCCGGTATTGCAGCACCTCCGGGAACGGTGCACCCTTTAAATTGTGGAAAATAAAAGAAATGGTAACCTGAATCAGTGGTGTGGTGTTGGAAATGATTTCTGCTTTGAGTAAAACAAGTCTCACCTCCACATAGTTTTTAAGACTGAGGCTTTTGGCAAGTGACTTATGCTTACTCATCAATAGTGCCTTTGTTTTGCATGTCTCAAATCACTGATTTTAACTTCACCGATCTGTGAGGACGGTGCCATCTGCGAACCGTCACCACAAATGCTGTGACTGGGAATACCGTCCCTGCCTCTGTCACCACCAACTCATACTTACCTGGCAGGGGAGATACCATGATCAAGAAGGTGGTTCACCCAGGGCGAGGCTCAGTCATTGCACTGCGACTGTGCTGACCACTGCGAATTCCCCAAATGTGGGAATCTCGACTGCATAATTTGTGGTAGTGGGGGACTGCGTTCGCGCTCTCCCCTGATATTGAAGTCAAAGAAAAACCAGGTGTCCCGTTTAATCATCACTGTCTGAATCCCTAGTGAAATCAACCACATTTCAGCAGGATTTTACACGGATTAATCACCACTGCACTGGAGTCTCCGGTGGAGGGAGTCTACAATCAGCAAATCACTGTCTGAATCCAAAGTGAAATCAACCAGATTTCAGCATTAATCATCACTGCGCTGGAGTCTCCAGTGGAGCACGTCTCAAATCAGCAAATCACTGTCTGAATCCAAAGTGAAATCAAGCACATTTCAGCAGGACTTTACACTTTTGCTTGTAAACAAATCAATGAGTTTTTGATGGCTGGTGCTGGGGAATGGGTTTGGCATTGGACAACCGCAGCTCAACCAGTCCCAACCACAAGAGGGATCACTGTTGCGACTGGGATATAAGGCTGCCTGCCACCTGATTCCGCAACTGACTTTGGTTTCTCTTCAATACGCATAAGTCTTTCGCCTTTTACTAAAGACTTCCGTGGAGAGGAACAACAATGAGTTGACCATATTTTTGGCAGGCTCTGCCAATTGGCTGAGCCTCATGTACTTGTGTGAAAAGAAAAGTAGTTGGACAGAGGCTCCTGACAATGGAGCACAAACAAAGTTGTGTTTACTTATCACTGGAGTCACTAGTGCAGCAAGTCTCAAATCACTGTCTGAATCCAAAGTGAAATCAACCAGATTTCAGCAGGATTTTACAGGGATTAATGGTCACTTTACTGGAGTCTCCGGTGGAGCACGTCTCAAATCAGCAAATCACTGTCTGAATTCATTGTGAAATCAACAAGATTTTCAGCAGGAATCATCACTGGAGTCACTAGTGGAGCCTTGCAGCAAGTCTCAAATCTCTGTCTGAATCCATTGTGAAATCAACAAGATTTTCAGCAGGACTTTACAGTGATTAATCATCACTGGAGTCACTAGTGGAGCCTTGCAGCAAGTCTCAAATCCCTGTCTGAATCCATTGTGAAATCAACAAGATTTTCAGCAGGACTTTACAGTGATTAATCATCACTGGAGTCTCTAGTGTCTGAAACAACAGTGAAATCAACCAGATTTCAGCAGGAGTTTACACTTTTGCTTGTAAACAAATCAATGATTTTAGCTTTTTTGAGGACGGGGGCAGCGTGGGGAGTGGGTTGTTAAGTAGCAAGCGACTGCTACGCCCAGTTGAAAGAACCGCACCGCGACAATTGAGATATGTGCTGGTACGTTGGGTCTGCAAACAAACAGTTTGGTGTTATCGCTTCTCGGCCTTTTGGCTAAGATCAAGTGTAGTATCTGTTCTTATCAGTTTAATATCTGATATGTCCTCTATACGAGGACTACATATTAAGCCGATTTTTAGCTCTGGGAGATGAAAAAGGGGCTTGCTCCGTTCACTCCAAGCATCGACCCGGTATTGCAGCACCTCCGGGAACGGTGCACCCTTTAAATTGTGGAAAATAAAAGAAATGGTAACCTGAATCAGTGGTGTGGTGTTGGAAATGATTTCTGCTTTGAGTAAAACAAGTCTCACCTCCACATAGTTTTTAAGACTGAGGCTTTTGGCAAGTGACTTATGCTTACTCATCAATAGTGCCTTTGTTTTGCATGTCTCAAATCACTGATTTTAACTTCACCGATCTGTGAGGACGGTGCCATCTGCGAACCGTCACCACAAATGCTGTGACTGGGAATACCGTCCCTGCCTCTGTCACCACCAACTCATACTTACCTGGCAGGGGAGATACCATGATCAAGAAGGTGGTTCACCCAGGGCGAGGCTCAGTCATTGCACTGCGACTGTGCTGACCACTGCGAATTCCCCAAATGTGGGAATCTCGACTGCATAATTTGTGGTAGTGGGGGACTGCGTTCGCGCTCTCCCCTGATATTGAAGTCAAAGAAAAACCAGGTGTCCCGTTTAATCATCACTGTCTGAATCCCTAGTGAAATCAACCACATTTCAGCAGGATTTTACACGGATTAATCACCACTGCACTGGAGTCTCCGGTGGAGGGAGTCTACAATCAGCAAATCACTGTCTGAATCCAAAGTGAAATCAACCAGATTTCAGCATTAATCATCACTGCGCTGGAGTCTCCAGTGGAGCACGTCTCAAATCAGCAAATCACTGTCTGAATCCAAAGTGAAATCAAGCACATTTCAGCAGGACTTTACACTTTTGCTTGTAAACAAATCAATGAGTTTTTGATGGCTGGTGCTGGGGAATGGGTTTGGCATTGGACAACCGCAGCTCAACCAGTCCCAACCACAAGAGGGATCACTGTTGCGACTGGGATATAAGGCTGCCTGCCACCTGATTCCGCAACTGACTTTGGTTTCTCTTCAATACGCATAAGTCTTTCGCCTTTTACTAAAGACTTCCGTGGAGAGGAACAACAATGAGTTGACCATATTTTTGGCAGGCTCTGCCAATTGGCTGAGCCTCATGTACTTGTGTGAAAAGAAAAGTAGTTGGACAGAGGCTCCTGACAATGGAGCACAAACAAAGTTGTGTTTACTTATCACTGGAGTCACTAGTGCAGCAAGTCTCAAATCACTGTCTGAATCCAAAGTGAAATCAACCAGATTTCAGCAGGATTTTACAGGGATTAATGGTCACTTTACTGGAGTCTCCGGTGGAGCACGTCTCAAATCAGCAAATCACTGTCTGAATTCATTGTGAAATCAACAAGATTTTCAGCAGGAATCATCACTGGAGTCACTAGTGGAGCCTTGCAGCAAGTCTCAAATCTCTGTCTGAATCCATTGTGAAATCAACAAGATTTTCAGCAGGACTTTACAGTGATTAATCATCACTGGAGTCACTAGTGGAGCCTTGCAGCAAGTCTCAAATCCCTGTCTGAATCCATTGTGAAATCAACAAGATTTTCAGCAGGACTTTACAGTGATTAATCATCACTGGAGTCTCTAGTGTCTGAAACAACAGTGAAATCAACCAGATTTCAGCAGGAGTTTACACTTTTGCTTGTAAACAAATCAATGATTTTAGCTTTTTTGAGGACGGGGGCAGCGTGGGGAGTGGGTTGTTAAGTAGCAAGCGACTGCTACGCCCAGTTGAAAGAACCGCACCGCGACAATTGAGATATGTGCTGGTACGTTGGGTCTGCAAACAAACAGTTTGGTGTTATCGCTTCTCGGCCTTTTGGCTAAGATCAAGTGTAGTATCTGTTCTTATCAGTTTAATATCTGATATGTCCTCTATACGAGGACTACATATTAAGCCGATTTTTAGCTCTGGGAGATGAAAAAGGGGCTTGCTCCGTTCACTCCAAGCATCGGCCCGGTATTGCAGCACCTCCGGGAACGGTGCACCCTTTAAATTGTGGAAAATAAAAGAAAGGGTAACCTGAATCAGTGGTGTGGTGTTGGAAATGATTTCTGCTTTGAGTAAAACAAGTCTCACCTCCACATAGTTTTTAAGACTGAGGCTTTTGGCAAGTGACTTATGCTTACTCATCAATAGTGCCTTTGTTTTGCAAGTCTCAAATCACTGATTTTAACTTCACCGATCTGTGAGGACGGTGCCATCTGCGAACCGTCACCACAAATGCTGTGACTGGGAATACCGTCCCTGCCTCTGTCACCACCAACTCATACTTACCTGGCAGGGGAGATACCATGATCAAGAAGGTGGTTCACCCAGGGCGAGGCTCAGTCATTGCACTGCGACTGTGCTGACCACTGCGAATTCCCCAAATGTGGGAATCTCGACTGCATAATTTGTGGTAGTGGGGGACTGCGTTCGCGCTCTCCCCTGATATTGAAGTCAAAGAAAAACCAGGTGTCCCGTTTAATCATCACTGTCTGAATCCCTAGTGAAATCAACCACATTTCAGCAGGATTTTACACGGATTAATCACCACTGCACTGGAGTCTCCGGTGGAGGGAGTCTACAATCAGCAAATCACTGTCTGAATCCAAAGTGAAATCAACCAGATTTCAGCATTAATCATCACTGCGCTGGAGTCTCCAGTGGAGCACGTCTCAAATCAGCAAATCACTGTCTGAATCCAAAGTGAAATCAAGCACATTTCAGCAGGACTTTACACTTTTGCTTGTAAACAAATCAATGAGTTTTTGATGGCTGGTGCTGGGGAATGGGTTTGGCATTGGACAACCGCAGCTCAACCAGTCCCAACCACAAGAGGGATCACTGTTGCGACTGGGATATAAGGCTGCCTGCCACCTGATTCCGCAACTGACTTTGGTTTCTCTTCAATACGCATAAGTCTTTCGCCTTTTACTAAAGACTTCCGTGGAGAGGAACAACAATGAGTTGACCATATTTTTGGCAGGCTCTGCCAATTGGCTGAGCCTCATGTACTTGTGTGAAAAGAAAAGTAGTTGGACAGAGGCTCCTGACAATGGAGCACAAACAAAGTTGTGTTTACTTATCACTGGAGTCACTAGTGCAGCAAGTCTCAAATCACTGTCTGAATCCAAAGTGAAATCAACCAGATTTCAGCAGGATTTTACAGGGATTAATGGTCACTTTACTGGAGTCTCCGGTGGAGCACGTCTCAAATCAGCAAATCACTGTCTGAATTCATTGTGAAATCAACAAGATTTTCAGCAGGAATCATCACTGGAGTCACTAGTGGAGCCTTGCAGCAAGTCTCAAATCTCTGTCTGAATCCATTGTGAAATCAACAAGATTTTCAGCAGGACTTTACAGTGATTAATCATCACTGGAGTCTCTAGTGTCTGAAACAACAGTGAAATCAACCAGATTTCAGCAGGAGTTTACACTTTTGCTTGTAAACAAATCAATGATTTTAGCTTTTTTGAGGACGGGGGCAGCGTGGGGAGTGGGTTGTTAAGTAGCAAGCGACTGCTACGCCCAGTTGAAAGAACCGCACCGCGACAATTGAGATATGTGCTGGTACGTTGGGTCTGCAAACAAACAGTTTGGTGTTATCGCTTCTCGGCCTTTTGGCTAAGATCAAGTGTAGTATCTGTTCTTATCAGTTTAATATCTGATATGTCCTCTATACGAGGACTACATATTAAGCCGATTTTTAGCTCTGGGAGATGAAAAAGGGGCTTGCTCCGTTCACTCCAAGCATCGGCCCGGTATTGCAGCACCTCCGGGAACGGTGCACCCTTTAAATTGTGGAAAATAAAAGAAAGGGTAACCTGAATCAGTGGTGTGGTGTTGGAAATGATTTCTGCTTTGAGTAAAACAAGTCTCACCTCCACATAGTTTTTAAGACTGAGGCTTTTGGCAAGTGACTTATGCTTACTCATCAATAGTGCCTTTGTTTTGCAAGTCTCAAATCACTGATTTTAACTTCACCGATCTGTGAGGACGGTGCCATCTGCGAACCGTCACCACAAATGCTGTGACTGGGAATACCGTCCCTGCCTCTGTCACCACCAACTCATACTTACCTGGCAGGGGAGATACCATGATCAAGAAGGTGGTTCACCCAGGGCGAGGCTCAGTCATTGCACTGCGACTGTGCTGACCACTGCGAATTCCCCAAATGTGGGAATCTCGACTGCATAATTTGTGGTAGTGGGGGACTGCGTTCGCGCTCTCCCCTGATATTGAAGTCAAAGAAAAACCAGGTGTCCCGTTTAATCATCACTGTCTGAATCCCTAGTGAAATCAACCACATTTCAGCAGGATTTTACACGGATTAATCACCACTGCACTGGAGTCTCCGGTGGAGGGAGTCTACAATCAGCAAATCACTGTCTGAATCCAAAGTGAAATCAACCAGATTTCAGCATTAATCATCACTGCGCTGGAGTCTCCAGTGGAGCACGTCTCAAATCAGCAAATCACTGTCTGAATCCAAAGTGAAATCAAGCACATTTCAGCAGGACTTTACACTTTTGCTTGTAAACAAATCAATGAGTTTTTGATGGCTGGTGCTGGGGAATGGGTTTGGCATTGGACAACCGCAGCTCAACCAGTCCCAACCACAAGAGGGATCACTGTTGCGACTGGGATATAAGGCTGCCTGCCACCTGATTCCGCAACTGACTTTGGTTTCTCTTCAATACGCATAAGTCTTTCGCCTTTTACTAAAGACTTCCGTGGAGAGGAACAACAATGAGTTGACCATATTTTTGGCAGGCTCTGCCAATTGGCTGAGCCTCATGTACTTGTGTGAAAAGAAAAGTAGTTGGACAGAGGCTCCTGACAATGGAGCACAAACAAAGTTGTGTTTACTTATCACTGGAGTCACTAGTGCAGCAAGTCTCAAATCACTGTCTGAATCCAAAGTGAAATCAACCAGATTTCAGCAGGATTTTACAGGGATTAATGGTCACTTTACTGGAGTCTCCGGTGGAGCACGTCTCAAATCAGCAAATCACTGTCTGAATTCATTGTGAAATCAACAAGATTTTCAGCAGGAATCATCACTGGAGTCACTAGTGGAGCCTTGCAGCAAGTCTCAAATCTCTGTCTGAATCCATTGTGAAATCAACAAGATTTTCAGCAGGACTTTACAGTGATTAATCATCACTGGAGTCTCTAGTGTCTGAAACAACAGTGAAATCAACCAGATTTCAGCAGGAGTTTACACTTTTGCTTGTAAACAAATCAATGATTTTAGCTTTTTTGAGGACGGGGGCAGCGTGGGGAGTGGGTTGTTAAGTAGCAAGCGACTGCTACGCCCAGTTGAAAGAACCGCACCGCGACAATTGAGATATGTGCTGGTACGTTGGGTCTGCAAACAAACAGTTTGGTGTTATCGCTTCTCGGCCTTTTGGCTAAGATCAAGTGTAGTATCTGTTCTTATCAGTTTAATATCTGATATGTCCTCTATACAAGGACTACATATTAAGCCGATTTTTAGCTCTGGGAGATGAAAAAGGGGCTTGCTCCGTTCACTCCAAGCATCGACCCGGTATTGCAGCACCTCCGGGAACGGTGCACCCTTTAAATTGTGGAAAATAAAAGAAATGGTAACCTGAATCAGTGGTGTGGTGTTGGAAATGATTTCTGCTTTGAGTAAAACAAGTCTCACCTCCACATAGTTTTTAAGACTGAGGCTTTTGGCAAGTGACTTATGCTTACTCATCAATAGTGCCTTTGTTTTGCAAGTCTCAAATCACTGATTTTAACTTCACCGATCTGTGAGGACGGTGCCATCTGCGAACCGTCACCACAAATGCTGTGACTGGGAATACCGTCCCTGCCTCTGTCACCACCAACTCATACTTACCTGGCAGGGGAGATACCATGATCAAGAAGGTGGTTCACCCAGGGCGAGGCTCAGTCATTGCACTGCGACTGTGCTGACCACTGCGAATTCCCCAAATGTGGGAATCTCGACTGCATAATTTGTGGTAGTGGGGGACTGCGTTCGCGCTCTCCCCTGATATTGAAGTCAAAGAAAAACCAGGTGTCCCGTTTAATCATCACTGTCTGAATCCCTAGTGAAATCAACCACATTTCAGCAGGATTTTACACGGATTAATCACCACTGCACTGGAGTCTCCGGTGGAGGGAGTCTACAATCAGCAAATCACTGTCTGAATCCAAAGTGAAATCAACCAGATTTCAGCATTAATCATCACTGCGCTGGAGTCTCCAGTGGAGCACGTCTCAAATCAGCAAATCACTGTCTGAATCCAAAGTGAAATCAAGCACATTTCAGCAGGACTTTACACTTTTGCTTGTAAACAAATCAATGAGTTTTTGATGGCTGGTGCTGGGGAATGGGTTTGGCATTGGACAACCGCAGCTCAACCAGTCCCAACCACAAGAGGGATCACTGTTGCGACTGGGATATAAGGCTGCCTGCCACCTGATTCCGCAACTGACTTTGGTTTCTCTTCAATACGCATAAGTCTTTCGCCTTTTACTAAAGACTTCCGTGGAGAGGAACAACAATGAGTTGACCATATTTTTGGCAGGCTCTGCCAATTGGCTGAGCCTCATGTACTTGTGTGAAAAGAAAAGTAGTTGGACAGAGGCTCCTGACAATGGAGCACAAACAAAGTTGTGTTTACTTATCACTGGAGTCACTAGTGCAGCAAGTCTCAAATCACTGTCTGAATCCAAAGTGAAATCAACCAGATTTCAGCAGGATTTTACAGGGATTAATGGTCACTTTACTGGAGTCTCCGGTGGAGCACGTCTCAAATCAGCAAATCACTGTCTGAATTCATTGTGAAATCAACAAGATTTTCAGCAGGAATCATCACTGGAGTCACTAGTGGAGCCTTGCAGCAAGTCTCAAATCTCTGTCTGAATCCATTGTGAAATCAACAAGATTTTCAGCAGGACTTTACAGTGATTAATCATCACTGGAGTCTCTAGTGTCTGAAACAACAGTGAAATCAACCAGATTTCAGCAGGAGTTTACACTTTTGCTTGTAAACAAATCAATGATTTTAGCTTTTTTGAGGACGGGGGCAGCGTGGGGAGTGGGTTGTTAAGTAGCAAGCGACTGCTACGCCCAGTTGAAAGAACCGCACCGCGACAATTGAGATATGTGCTGGTACGTTGGGTCTGCAAACAAACAGTTTGGTGTTATCGCTTCTCGGCCTTTTGGCTAAGATCAAGTGTAGTATCTGTTCTTATCAGTTTAATATCTGATATGTGCTCTATACGAGGACTACATATTAAGCCGATTTTTAGCTCTGGGAGATGAAAAAGGGGCTTGCTCCGTTCACTCCAAGCATCGGCCCGGTATTGCAGCACCTCCGGGAACGGTGCACCCTTTAAATTGTGGAAAATAAAAGAAAGGGTAACCTGAATCAGTGGTGTGGTGTTGGAAATGATTTCTGCTTTGAGTAAAACAAGTCTCACCTCCACATAGTTTTTAAGACTGAGGCTTTTGGCAAGTGACTTATGCTTACTCATCAATAGTGCCTTTGTTTTGCAAGTCTCAAATCACTGATTTTAACTTCACCGATCTGTGAGGACGGTGCCATCTGCGAACCGTCACCACAAATGCTGTGACTGGGAATACCGTCCCTGCCTCTGTCACCACCAACTCATACTTACCTGGCAGGGGAGATACCATGATCAAGAAGGTGGTTCACCCAGGGCGAGGCTCAGTCATTGCACTGCGACTGTGCTGACCACTGCGAATTCCCCAAATGTGGGAATCTCGACTGCATAATTTGTGGTAGTGGGGGACTGCGTTCGCGCTCTCCCCTGATATTGAAGTCAAAGAAAAACCAGGTGTCCCGTTTAATCATCACTGTCTGAATCCCTAGTGAAATCAACCACATTTCAGCAGGATTTTACACGGATTAATCACCACTGCACTGGAGTCTCCGGTGGAGGGAGTCTACAATCAGCAAATCACTGTCTGAATCCAAAGTGAAATCAACCAGATTTCAGCATTAATCATCACTGCGCTGGAGTCTCCAGTGGAGCACGTCTCAAATCAGCAAATCACTGTCTGAATCCAAAGTGAAATCAAGCACATTTCAGCAGGACTTTACACTTTTGCTTGTAAACAAATCAATGAGTTTTTGATGGCTGGTGCTGGGGAATGGGTTTGGCATTGGACAACCGCAGCTCAACCAGTCCCAACCACAAGAGGGATCACTGTTGCGACTGGGATATAAGGCTGCCTGCCACCTGATTCCGCAACTGACTTTGGTTTCTCTTCAATACGCATAAGTCTTTCGCCTTTTACTAAAGACTTCCGTGGAGAGGAACAACAATGAGTTGACCATATTTTTGGCAGGCTCTGCCAATTGGCTGAGCCTCATGTACTTGTGTGAAAAGAAAAGTAGTTGGACAGAGGCTCCTGACAATGGAGCACAAACAAAGTTGTGTTTACTTATCACTGGAGTCACTAGTGCAGCAAGTCTCAAATCACTGTCTGAATCCAAAGTGAAATCAACCAGATTTCAGCAGGATTTTACAGGGATTAATGGTCACTTTACTGGAGTCTCCGGTGGAGCACGTCTCAAATCAGCAAATCACTGTCTGAATTCATTGTGAAATCAACAAGATTTTCAGCAGGAATCATCACTGGAGTCACTAGTGGAGCCTTGCAGCAAGTCTCAAATCTCTGTCTGAATCCATTGTGAAATCAACAAGATTTTCAGCAGGACTTTACAGTGATTAATCATCACTGGAGTCTCTAGTGTCTGAAACAACAGTGAAATCAACCAGATTTCAGCAGGAGTTTACACTTTTGCTTGTAAACAAATCAATGATTTTAGCTTTTTTGAGGACGGGGGCAGCGTGGGGAGTGGGTTGTTAAGTAGCAAGCGACTGCTACGCCCAGTTGAAAGAACCGCACCGCGACAATTGAGATATGTGCTGGTACGTTGGGTCTGCAAACAAACAGTTTGGTGTTATCGCTTCTCGGCCTTTTGGCTAAGATCAAGTGTAGTATCTGTTCTTATCAGTTTAATATCTGATATGTCCTCTATACGAGGACTACATATTAAGCCGATTTTTAGCTCTGGGAGATGAAAAAGGGGCTTGCTCCGTTCACTCCAAGCATCGGCCCGGTATTGCAGCACCTCCGGGAACGGTGCACCCTTTAAATTGTGGAAAATAAAAGAAAGGGTAACCTGAATCAGTGGTGTGGTGTTGGAAATGATTTCTGCTTTGAGTAAAACAAGTCTCACCTCCACATAGTTTTTAAGACTGAGGCTTTTGGCAAGTGACTTATGCTTACTCATCAATAGTGCCTTTGTTTTGCAAGTCTCAAATCACTGATTTTAACTTCACCGATCTGTGAGGACGGTGCCATCTGCGAACCGTCACCACAAATGCTGTGACTGGGAATACCGTCCCTGCCTCTGTCACCACCAACTCATACTTACCTGGCAGGGGAGATACCATGATCAAGAAGGTGGTTCACCCAGGGCGAGGCTCAGTCATTGCACTGCGACTGTGCTGACCACTGCGAATTCCCCAAATGTGGGAATCTCGACTGCATAATTTGTGGTAGTGGGGGACTGCGTTCGCGCTCTCCCCTGATATTGAAGTCAAAGAAAAACCAGGTGTCCCGTTTAATCATCACTGTCTGAATCCCTAGTGAAATCAACCACATTTCAGCAGGATTTTACACGGATTAATCACCACTGCACTGGAGTCTCCGGTGGAGGGAGTCTACAATCAGCAAATCACTGTCTGAATCCAAAGTGAAATCAACCAGATTTCAGCATTAATCATCACTGCGCTGGAGTCTCCAGTGGAGCACGTCTCAAATCAGCAAATCACTGTCTGAATCCAAAGTGAAATCAAGCACATTTCAGCAGGACTTTACACTTTTGCTTGTAAACAAATCAATGAGTTTTTGATGGCTGGTGCTGGGGAATGGGTTTGGCATTGGACAACCGCAGCTCAACCAGTCCCAACCACAAGAGGGATCACTGTTGCGACTGGGATATAAGGCTGCCTGCCACCTGATTCCGCAACTGACTTTGGTTTCTCTTCAATACGCATAAGTCTTTCGCCTTTTACTAAAGACTTCCGTGGAGAGGAACAACAATGAGTTGACCATATTTTTGGCAGGCTCTGCCAATTGGCTGAGCCTCATGTACTTGTGTGAAAAGAAAAGTAGTTGGACAGAGGCTCCTGACAATGGAGCACAAACAAAGTTGTGTTTACTTATCACTGGAGTCACTAGTGCAGCAAGTCTCAAATCACTGTCTGAATCCAAAGTGAAATCAACCAGATTTCAGCAGGATTTTACAGGGATTAATGGTCACTTTACTGGAGTCTCCGGTGGAGCACGTCTCAAATCAGCAAATCACTGTCTGAATTCATTGTGAAATCAACAAGATTTTCAGCAGGAATCATCACTGGAGTCACTAGTGGAGCCTTGCAGCAAGTCTCAAATCTCTGTCTGAATCCATTGTGAAATCAACAAGATTTTCAGCAGGACTTTACAGTGATTAATCATCACTGGAGTCTCTAGTGTCTGAAACAACAGTGAAATCAACCAGATTTCAGCAGGAGTTTACACTTTTGCTTGTAAACAAATCAATGATTTTAGCTTTTTTGAGGACGGGGGCAGCGTGGGGAGTGGGTTGTTAAGTAGCAAGCGACTGCTACGCCCAGTTGAAAGAACCGCACCGCGACAATTGAGATATGTGCTGGTACGTTGGGTCTGCAAACAAACAGTTTGGTGTTATCGCTTCTCGGCCTTTTGGCTAAGATCAAGTGTAGTATCTGTTCTTATCAGTTTAATATCTGATATGTCCTCTATACGAGGACTACATATTAAGCCGATTTTTAGCTCTGGGAGATGAAAAAGGGGCTTGCTCCGTTCACTCCAAGCATCGGCCCGGTATTGCAGCACCTCCGGGAACGGTGCACCCTTTAAATTGTGGAAAATAAAAGAAAGGGTAACCTGAATCAGTGGTGTGGTGTTGGAAATGATTTCTGCTTTGAGTAAAACAAGTCTCACCTCCACATAGTTTTTAAGACTGAGGCTTTTGGCAAGTGACTTATGCTTACTCATCAATAGTGCCTTTGTTTTGCAAGTCTCAAATCACTGATTTTAACTTCACCGATCTGTGAGGACGGTGCCATCTGCGAACCGTCACCACAAATGCTGTGACTGGGAATACCGTCCCTGCCTCTGTCACCACCAACTCATACTTACCTGGCAGGGGAGATACCATGATCAAGAAGGTGGTTCACCCAGGGCGAGGCTCAGTCATTGCACTGCGACTGTGCTGACCACTGCGAATTCCCCAAATGTGGGAATCTCGACTGCATAATTTGTGGTAGTGGGGGACTGCGTTCGCGCTCTCCCCTGATATTGAAGTCAAAGAAAAACCAGGTGTCCCGTTTAATCATCACTGTCTGAATCCATTGTGAAATCAACAAGATTTTCAGCAGGACTTTACAGTGATTAATCATCACTGGAGTCACTAGTGGAGCCTTGCAGCAAGTCTCAAATCTCTGTCTGAATCCATTGTGAAATCAACAAGATTTTCAGCAGGACTTTACAGTGATTAATCATCACTGGAGTCTCTAGTGTCTGAAACAACAGTGAAATCAACCAGATTTCAGCAGGAGTTTACACTTTTGCTTGTAAACAAATCAATGATTTTAGCTTTTTTGAGGACGGGGGCAGCGTGGGGAGTGGGTTGTTAAGTAGCAAGCGACTGCTACGCCCAGTTGAAAGAACCGCACCGCGACAATTGAGATATGTGCTGGTACGTTGGGTCTGCAAACAAACAGTTTGGTGTTATCGCTTCTCGGCCTTTTGGCTAAGATCAAGTGTAGTATCTGTTCTTATCAGTTTAATATCTGATATGTCCTCTATACGAGGACTACATATTAAGCCGATTTTTAGCTCTGGGAGATGAAAAAGGGGCTTGCTCCGTTCACTCCAAGCATCGGCCCGGTATTGCAGCACCTCCGGGAACGGTGCACCCTTTAAATTGTGGAAAATAAAAGAAAGGGTAACCTGAATCAGTGGTGTGGTGTTGGAAATGATTTCTGCTTTGAGTAAAACAAGTCTCACCTCCACATAGTTTTTAAGACTGAGGCTTTTGGCAAGTGACTTATGCTTACTCATCAATAGTGCCTTTGTTTTGCAAGTCTCAAATCACTGATTTTAACTTCACCGATCTGTGAGGACGGTGCCATCTGCGAACCGTCACCACAAATGCTGTGACTGGGAATACCGTCCCTGCCTCTGTCACCACCAACTCATACTTACCTGGCAGGGGAGATACCATGATCAAGAAGGTGGTTCACCCAGGGCGAGGCTCAGTCATTGCACTGCGACTGTGCTGACCACTGCGAATTCCCCAAATGTGGGAATCTCGACTGCATAATTTGTGGTAGTGGGGGACTGCGTTCGCGCTCTCCCCTGATATTGAAGTCAAAGAAAAACCAGGTGTCCCGTTTAATCATCACTGTCTGAATCCCTAGTGAAATCAACCACATTTCAGCAGGATTTTACACGGATTAATCACCACTGCACTGGAGTCTCCGGTGGAGGGAGTCTACAATCAGCAAATCACTGTCTGAATCCAAAGTGAAATCAACCAGATTTCAGCATTAATCATCACTGCGCTGGAGTCTCCAGTGGAGCACGTCTCAAATCAGCAAATCACTGTCTGAATCCAAAGTGAAATCAAGCACATTTCAGCAGGACTTTACACTTTTGCTTGTAAACAAATCAATGAGTTTTTGATGGCTGGTGCTGGGGAATGGGTTTGGCATTGGACAACCGCAGCTCAACCAGTCCCAACCACAAGAGGGATCACTGTTGCGACTGGGATATAAGGCTGCCTGCCACCTGATTCCGCAACTGACTTTGGTTTCTCTTCAATACGCATAAGTCTTTCGCCTTTTACTAAAGACTTCCGTGGAGAGGAACAACAATGAGTTGACCATATTTTTGGCAGGCTCTGCCAATTGGCTGAGCCTCATGTACTTGTGTGAAAAGAAAAGTAGTTGGACAGAGGCTCCTGACAATGGAGCACAAACAAAGTTGTGTTTACTTATCACTGGAGTCACTAGTGCAGCAAGTCTCAAATCACTGTCTGAATCCAAAGTGAAATCAACCAGATTTCAGCAGGATTTTACAGGGATTAATGGTCACTTTACTGGAGTCTCCGGTGGAGCACGTCTCAAATCAGCAAATCACTGTCTGAATTCATTGTGAAATCAACAAGATTTTCAGCAGGAATCATCACTGGAGTCACTAGTGGAGCCTTGCAGCAAGTCTCAAATCTCTGTCTGAATCCATTGTGAAATCAACAAGATTTTCAGCAGGACTTTACAGTGATTAATCATCACTGGAGTCTCTAGTGTCTGAAACAACAGTGAAATCAACCAGATTTCAGCAGGAGTTTACACTTTTGCTTGTAAACAAATCAATGATTTTAGCTTTTTTGAGGACGGGGGCAGCGTGGGGAGTGGGTTGTTAAGTAGCAAGCGACTGCTACGCCCAGTTGAAAGAACCGCACCGCGACAATTGAGATATGTGCTGGTACGTTGGGTCTGCAAACAAACAGTTTGGTGTTATCGCTTCTCGGCCTTTTGGCTAAGATCAAGTGTAGTATCTGTTCTTATCAGTTTAATATCTGATATGTCCTCTATACGAGGACTACATATTAAGCCGATTTTTAGCTCTGGGAGATGAAAAAGGGGCTTGCTCCGTTCACTCCAAGCATCGGCCCGGTATTGCAGCACCTCCGGGAACGGTGCACCCTTTAAATTGTGGAAAATAAAAGAAAGGGTAACCTGAATCAGTGGTGTGGTGTTGGAAATGATTTCTGCTTTGAGTAAAACAAGTCTCACCTCCACATAGTTTTTAAGACTGAGGCTTTTGGCAAGTGACTTATGCTTACTCATCAATAGTGCCTTTGTTTTGCAAGTCTCAAATCACTGATTTTAACTTCACCGATCTGTGAGGACGGTGCCATCTGCGAACCGTCACCACAAATGCTGTGACTGGGAATACCGTCCCTGCCTCTGTCACCACCAACTCATACTTACCTGGCAGGGGAGATACCATGATCAAGAAGGTGGTTCACCCAGGGCGAGGCTCAGTCATTGCACTGCGACTGTGCTGACCACTGCGAATTCCCCAAATGTGGGAATCTCGACTGCATAATTTGTGGTAGTGGGGGACTGCGTTCGCGCTCTCCCCTGATATTGAAGTCAAAGAAAAACCAGGTGTCCCGTTTAATCATCACTGTCTGAATCCATTGTGAAATCAACAAGATTTTCAGCAGGACTTTACAGTGATTAATCATAACTGGAGTCACTAGTGGAGCCTTGCAGCAAGTCTCAAATCTCTGTCTGAATCCATTGTGAAATCAACAAGATTTTCAGCAGGACTTTACAGTGATTAATCATCACTGGAGTCTCTAGTGTCTGAAACAACAGTGAAATCAACCAGATTTCAGCAGGAGTTTACACTTTTGCTTGTAAACAAATCAATGATTTTAGCTTTTTTGAGGACGGGGGCAGCGTGGGGAGTGGGTTGTTAAGTAGCAAGCGACTGCTACGCCCAGTTGAAAGAACCGCACCGCGACAATTGAGATATGTGCTGGTACGTTGGGTCTGCAAACAAACAGTTTGGTGTTATCGCTTCTCGGCCTTTTGGCTAAGATCAAGTGTAGTATCTGTTCTTATCAGTTTAATATCTGATATGTCCTCTATACGAGGACTACATATTAAGCCGATTTTTAGCTCTGGGAGATGAAAAAGGGGCTTGCTCCGTTCACTCCAAGCATCGGCCCGGTATTGCAGCACCTCCGGGAACGGTGCACCCTTTAAATTGTGGAAAATAAAAGAAAGGGTAACCTGAATCAGTGGTGTGGTGTTGGAAATGATTTCTGCTTTGAGTAAAACAAGTCTCACCTCCACATAGTTTTTAAGACTGAGGCTTTTGGCAAGTGACTTATGCTTACTCATCAATAGTGCCTTTGTTTTGCAAGTCTCAAATCACTGATTTTAACTTCACCGATCTGTGAGGACGGTGCCATCTGCGAACCGTCACCACAAATGCTGTGACTGGGAATACCGTCCCTGCCTCTGTCACCACCAACTCATACTTACCTGGCAGGGGAGATACCATGATCAAGAAGGTGGTTCACCCAGGGCGAGGCTCAGTCATTGCACTGCGACTGTGCTGACCACTGCGAATTCCCCAAATGTGGGAATCTCGACTGCATAATTTGTGGTAGTGGGGGACTGCGTTCGCGCTCTCCCCTGATATTGAAGTCAAAGAAAAACCAGGTGTCCCGTTTAATCATCACTGTCTGAATCCCTAGTGAAATCAACCACATTTCAGCAGGATTTTACACGGATTAATCACCACTGCACTGGAGTCTCCGGTGGAGGGAGTCTACAATCAGCAAATCACTGTCTGAATCCAAAGTGAAATCAACCAGATTTCAGCATTAATCATCACTGCGCTGGAGTCTCCAGTGGAGCACGTCTCAAATCAGCAAATCACTGTCTGAATCCAAAGTGAAATCAAGCACATTTCAGCAGGACTTTACACTTTTGCTTGTAAACAAATCAATGAGTTTTTGATGGCTGGTGCTGGGGAATGGGTTTGGCATTGGACAACCGCAGCTCAACCAGTCCCAACCACAAGAGGGATCACTGTTGCGACTGGGATATAAGGCTGCCTGCCACCTGATTCCGCAACTGACTTTGGTTTCTCTTCAATACGCATAAGTCTTTCGCCT
The DNA here is from genome assembly GCF_964276395.1 of Gasterosteus aculeatus. Classification (NCBI taxonomy): domain Eukaryota; kingdom Metazoa; phylum Chordata; class Actinopteri; order Perciformes; family Gasterosteidae; genus Gasterosteus; species Gasterosteus aculeatus. The sequence goes on from NC_135689.1 coordinate 25,307,525, forward strand.
TTTACTAAAGACTTCCGTGGAGAGGAACAACAATGAGTTGACCATATTTTTGGCAGGCTCTGCCAATTGGCTGAGCCTCATGTACTTGTGTGAAAAGAAAAGTAGTTGGACAGAGGCTCCTGACAATGGAGCACAAACAAAGTTGTGTTTACTTATCACTGGAGTCACTAGTGCAGCAAGTCTCAAATCACTGTCTGAATCCAAAGTGAAATCAACCAGATTTCAGCAGGATTTTACAGGGATTAATGGTCACTTTACTGGAGTCTCCGGTGGAGCACGTCTCAAATCAGCAAATCACTGTCTGAATTCATTGTGAAATCAACAAGATTTTCAGCAGGAATCATCACTGGAGTCACTAGTGGAGCCTTGCAGCAAGTCTCAAATCTCTGTCTGAATCCATTGTGAAATCAACAAGATTTTCAGCAGGACTTTACAGTGATTAATCATCACTGGAGTCTCTAGTGTCTGAAACAACAGTGAAATCAACCAGATTTCAGCAGGAGTTTACACTTTTGCTTGTAAACAAATCAATGATTTTAGCTTTTTTGAGGACGGGGGCAGCGTGGGGAGTGGGTTGTTAAGTAGCAAGCGACTGCTACGCCCAGTTGAAAGAACCGCACCGCGACAATTGAGATATGTGCTGGTACGTTGGGTCTGCAAACAAACAGTTTGGTGTTATCGCTTCTCGGCCTTTTGGCTAAGATCAAGTGTAGTATCTGTTCTTATCAGTTTAATATCTGATATGTCCTCTATACGAGGACTACATATTAAGCCGATTTTTAGCTCTGGGAGATGAAAAAGGGGCTTGCTCCGTTCACTCCAAGCATCGGCCCGGTATTGCAGCACCTCCGGGAACGGTGCACCCTTTAAATTGTGGAAAATAAAAGAAAGGGTAACCTGAATCAGTGGTGTGGTGTTGGAAATGATTTCTGCTTTGAGTAAAACAAGTCTCACCTCCACATAGTTTTTAAGACTGAGGCTTTTGGCAAGTGACTTATGCTTACTCATCAATAGTGCCTTTGTTTTGCAAGTCTCAAATCACTGATTTTAACTTCACCGATCTGTGAGGACGGTGCCATCTGCGAACCGTCACCACAAATGCTGTGACTGGGAATACCGTCCCTGCCTCTGTCACCACCAACTCATACTTACCTGGCAGGGGAGATACCATGATCAAGAAGGTGGTTCACCCAGGGCGAGGCTCAGTCATTGCACTGCGACTGTGCTGACCACTGCGAATTCCCCAAATGTGGGAATCTCGACTGCATAATTTGTGGTAGTGGGGGACTGCGTTCGCGCTCTCCCCTGATATTGAAGTCAAAGAAAAACCAGGTGTCCCGTTTAATCATCACTGTCTGAATCCATTGTGAAATCAACAAGATTTTCAGCAGGACTTTACAGTGATTAATCATCACTGGAGTCACTAGTGGAGCCTTGCAGCAAGTCTCAAATCTCTGTCTGAATCCATTGTGAAATCAACAAGATTTTCAGCAGGACTTTACAGTGATTAATCATCACTGGAGTCTCTAGTGTCTGAAACAACAGTGAAATCAACCAGATTTCAGCAGGAGTTTACACTTTTGCTTGTAAACAAATCAATGATTTTAGCTTTTTTGAGGACGGGGGCAGCGTGGGGAGTGGGTTGTTAAGTAGCAAGCGACTGCTACGCCCAGTTGAAAGAACCGCACCGCGACAATTGAGATATGTGCTGGTACGTTGGGTCTGCAAACAAACAGTTTGGTGTTATCGCTTCTCGGCCTTTTGGCTAAGATCAAGTGTAGTATCTGTTCTTATCAGTTTAATATCTGATATGTCCTCTATACGAGGACTACATATTAAGCCGATTTTTAGCTCTGGGAGATGAAAAAGGGGCTTGCTCCGTTCACTCCAAGCATCGGCCCGGTATTGCAGCACCTCCGGGAACGGTGCACCCTTTAAATTGTGGAAAATAAAAGAAAGGGTAACCTGAATCAGTGGTGTGGTGTTGGAAATGATTTCTGCTTTGAGTAAAACAAGTCTCACCTCCACATAGTTTTTAAGACTGAGGCTTTTGGCAAGTGACTTATGCTTACTCATCAATAGTGCCTTTGTTTTGCAAGTCTCAAATCACTGATTTTAACTTCACCGATCTGTGAGGACGGTGCCATCTGCGAACCGTCACCACAAATGCTGTGACTGGGAATACCGTCCCTGCCTCTGTCACCACCAACTCATACTTACCTGGCAGGGGAGATACCATGATCAAGAAGGTGGTTCACCCAGGGCGAGGCTCAGTCATTGCACTGCGACTGTGCTGACCACTGCGAATTCCCCAAATGTGGGAATCTCGACTGCATAATTTGTGGTAGTGGGGGACTGCGTTCGCGCTCTCCCCTGATATTGAAGTCAAAGAAAAACCAGGTGTCCCGTTTAATCATCACTGTCTGAATCCCTAGTGAAATCAACCACATTTCAGCAGGATTTTACACGGATTAATCACCACTGCACTGGAGTCTCCGGTGGAGGGAGTCTACAATCAGCAAATCACTGTCTGAATCCAAAGTGAAATCAACCAGATTTCAGCATTAATCATCACTGCGCTGGAGTCTCCAGTGGAGCACGTCTCAAATCAGCAAATCACTGTCTGAATCCAAAGTGAAATCAAGCACATTTCAGCAGGACTTTACACTTTTGCTTGTAAACAAATCAATGAGTTTTTGATGGCTGGTGCTGGGGAATGGGTTTGGCATTGGACAACCGCAGCTCAACCAGTCCCAACCACAAGAGGGATCACTGTTGCGACTGGGATATAAGGCTGCCTGCCACCTGATTCCGCAACTGACTTTGGTTTCTCTTCAATACGCATAAGTCTTTCGCCTTTTACTAAAGACTTCCGTGGAGAGGAACAACAATGAGTTGACCATATTTTTGGCAGGCTCTGCCAATTGGCTGAGCCTCATGTACTTGTGTGAAAAGAAAAGTAGTTGGACAGAGGCTCCTGACAATGGAGCACAAACAAAGTTGTGTTTACTTATCACTGGAGTCACTAGTGCAGCAAGTCTCAAATCACTGTCTGAATCCAAAGTGAAATCAACCAGATTTCAGCAGGATTTTACAGGGATTAATGGTCACTTTACTGGAGTCTCCGGTGGAGCACGTCTCAAATCAGCAAATCACTGTCTGAATTCATTGTGAAATCAACAAGATTTTCAGCAGGAATCATCACTGGAGTCACTAGTGGAGCCTTGCAGCAAGTCTCAAATCTCTGTCTGAATCCATTGTGAAATCAACAAGATTTTCAGCAGGACTTTACAGTGATTAATCATCACTGGAGTCTCTAGTGTCTGAAACAACAGTGAAATCAACCAGATTTCAGCAGGAGTTTACACTTTTGCTTGTAAACAAATCAATGATTTTAGCTTTTTTGAGGACGGGGGCAGCGTGGGGAGTGGGTTGTTAAGTAGCAAGCGACTGCTACGCCCAGTTGAAAGAACCGCACCGCGACAATTGAGATATGTGCTGGTACGTTGGGTCTGCAAACAAACAGTTTGGTGTTATCGCTTCTCGGCCTTTTGGCTAAGATCAAGTGTAGTATCTGTTCTTATCAGTTTAATATCTGATATGTCCTCTATACGAGGACTACATATTAAGCCGATTTTTAGCTCTGGGAGATGAAAAAGGGGCTTGCTCCGTTCACTCCAAGCATCGGCCCGGTATTGCAGCACCTCCGGGAACGGTGCACCCTTTAAATTGTGGAAAATAAAAGAAAGGGTAACCTGAATCAGTGGTGTGGTGTTGGAAATGATTTCTGCTTTGAGTAAAACAAGTCTCACCTCCACATAGTTTTTAAGACTGAGGCTTTTGGCAAGTGACTTATGCTTACTCATCAATAGTGCCTTTGTTTTGCAAGTCTCAAATCACTGATTTTAACTTCACCGATCTGTGAGGACGGTGCCATCTGCGAACCGTCACCACAAATGCTGTGACTGGGAATACCGTCCCTGCCTCTGTCACCACCAACTCATACTTACCTGGCAGGGGAGATACCATGATCAAGAAGGTGGTTCACCCAGGGCGAGGCTCAGTCATTGCACTGCGACTGTGCTGACCACTGCGAATTCCCCAAATGTGGGAATCTCGACTGCATAATTTGTGGTAGTGGGGGACTGCGTTCGCGCTCTCCCCTGATATTGAAGTCAAAGAAAAACCAGGTGTCCCGTTTAATCATCACTGTCTGAATCCATTGTGAAATCAACAAGATTTTCAGCAGGACTTTACAGTGATTAATCATAACTGGAGTCACTAGTGGAGCCTTGCAGCAAGTCTCAAATCTCTGTCTGAATCCATTGTGAAATCAACAAGATTTTCAGCAGGACTTTACAGTGATTAATCATCACTGGAGTCTCTAGTGTCTGAAACAACAGTGAAATCAACCAGATTTCAGCAGGAGTTTACACTTTTGCTTGTAAACAAATCAATGATTTTAGCTTTTTTGAGGACGGGGGCAGCGTGGGGAGTGGGTTGTTAAGTAGCAAGCGACTGCTACGCCCAGTTGAAAGAACCGCACCGCGACAATTGAGATATGTGCTGGTACGTTGGGTCTGCAAACAAACAGTTTGGTGTTATCGCTTCTCGGCCTTTTGGCTAAGATCAAGTGTAGTATCTGTTCTTATCAGTTTAATATCTGATATGTCCTCTATACGAGGACTACATATTAAGCCGATTTTTAGCTCTGGGAGATGAAAAAGGGGCTTGCTCCGTTCACTCCAAGCATCGGCCCGGTATTGCAGCACCTCCGGGAACGGTGCACCCTTTAAATTGTGGAAAATAAAAGAAAGGGTAACCTGAATCAGTGGTGTGGTGTTGGAAATGATTTCTGCTTTGAGTAAAACAAGTCTCACCTCCACATAGTTTTTAAGACTGAGGCTTTTGGCAAGTGACTTATGCTTACTCATCAATAGTGCCTTTGTTTTGCAAGTCTCAAATCACTGATTTTAACTTCACCGATCTGTGAGGACGGTGCCATCTGCGAACCGTCACCACAAATGCTGTGACTGGGAATACCGTCCCTGCCTCTGTCACCACCAACTCATACTTACCTGGCAGGGGAGATACCATGATCAAGAAGGTGGTTCACCCAGGGCGAGGCTCAGTCATTGCACTGCGACTGTGCTGACCACTGCGAATTCCCCAAATGTGGGAATCTCGACTGCATAATTTGTGGTAGTGGGGGACTGCGTTCGCGCTCTCCCCTGATATTGAAGTCAAAGAAAAACCAGGTGTCCCGTTTAATCATCACTGTCTGAATCCCTAGTGAAATCAACCACATTTCAGCAGGATTTTACACGGATTAATCACCACTGCACTGGAGTCTCCGGTGGAGGGAGTCTACAATCAGCAAATCACTGTCTGAATCCAAAGTGAAATCAACCAGATTTCAGCATTAATCATCACTGCGCTGGAGTCTCCAGTGGAGCACGTCTCAAATCAGCAAATCACTGTCTGAATCCAAAGTGAAATCAAGCACATTTCAGCAGGACTTTACACTTTTGCTTGTAAACAAATCAATGAGTTTTTGATGGCTGGTGCTGGGGAATGGGTTTGGCATTGGACAACCGCAGCTCAACCAGTCCCAACCACAAGAGGGATCACTGTTGCGACTGGGATATAAGGCTGCCTGCCACCTGATTCCGCAACTGACTTTGGTTTCTCTTCAATACGCATAAGTCTTTCGCCTTTTACTAAAGACTTCCGTGGAGAGGAACAACAATGAGTTGACCATATTTTTGGCAGGCTCTGCCAATTGGCTGAGCCTCATGTACTTGTGTGAAAAGAAAAGTAGTTGGACAGAGGCTCCTGACAATGGAGCACAAACAAAGTTGTGTTTACTTATCACTGGAGTCACTAGTGCAGCAAGTCTCAAATCACTGTCTGAATCCAAAGTGAAATCAACCAGATTTCAGCAGGATTTTACAGGGATTAATGGTCACTTTACTGGAGTCTCCGGTGGAGCACGTCTCAAATCAGCAAATCACTGTCTGAATTCATTGTGAAATCAACAAGATTTTCAGCAGGAATCATCACTGGAGTCACTAGTGGAGCCTTGCAGCAAGTCTCAAATCTCTGTCTGAATCCATTGTGAAATCAACAAGATTTTCAGCAGGACTTTACAGTGATTAATCATCACTGGAGTCTCTAGTGTCTGAAACAACAGTGAAATCAACCAGATTTCAGCAGGAGTTTACACTTTTGCTTGTAAACAAATCAATGATTTTAGCTTTTTTGAGGACGGGGGCAGCGTGGGGAGTGGGTTGTTAAGTAGCAAGCGACTGCTACGCCCAGTTGAAAGAACCGCACCGCGACAATTGAGATATGTGCTGGTACGTTGGGTCTGCAAACAAACAGTTTGGTGTTATCGCTTCTCGGCCTTTTGGCTAAGATCAAGTGTAGTATCTGTTCTTATCAGTTTAATATCTGATATGTCCTCTATACGAGGACTACATATTAAGCCGATTTTTAGCTCTGGGAGATGAAAAAGGGGCTTGCTCCGTTCACTCCAAGCATCGGCCCGGTATTGCAGCACCTCCGGGAACGGTGCACCCTTTAAATTGTGGAAAATAAAAGAAAGGGTAACCTGAATCAGTGGTGTGGTGTTGGAAATGATTTCTGCTTTGAGTAAAACAAGTCTCACCTCCACATAGTTTTTAAGACTGAGGCTTTTGGCAAGTGACTTATGCTTACTCATCAATAGTGCCTTTGTTTTGCAAGTCTCAAATCACTGATTTTAACTTCACCGATCTGTGAGGACGGTGCCATCTGCGAACCGTCACCACAAATGCTGTGACTGGGAATACCGTCCCTGCCTCTGTCACCACCAACTCATACTTACCTGGCAGGGGAGATACCATGATCAAGAAGGTGGTTCACCCAGGGCGAGGCTCAGTCATTGCACTGCGACTGTGCTGACCACTGCGAATTCCCCAAATGTGGGAATCTCGACTGCATAATTTGTGGTAGTGGGGGACTGCGTTCGCGCTCTCCCCTGATATTGAAGTCAAAGAAAAACCAGGTGTCCCGTTTAATCATCACTGTCTGAATCCCTAGTGAAATCAACCACATTTCAGCAGGATTTTACACGGATTAATCACCACTGCACTGGAGTCTCCGGTGGAGGGAGTCTACAATCAGCAAATCACTGTCTGAATCCAAAGTGAAATCAACCAGATTTCAGCATTAATCATCACTGCGCTGGAGTCTCCAGTGGAGCACGTCTCAAATCAGCAAATCACTGTCTGAATCCAAAGTGAAATCAAGCACATTTCAGCAGGACTTTACACTTTTGCTTGTAAACAAATCAATGAGTTTTTGATGGCTGGTGCTGGGGAATGGGTTTGGCATTGGACAACCGCAGCTCAACCAGTCCCAACCACAAGAGGGATCACTGTTGCGACTGGGATATAAGGCTGCCTGCCACCTGATTCCGCAACTGACTTTGGTTTCTCTTCAATACGCATAAGTCTTTCGCCTTTTACTAAAGACTTCCGTGGAGAGGAACAACAATGAGTTGACCATATTTTTGGCAGGCTCTGCCAATTGGCTGAGCCTCATGTACTTGTGTGAAAAGAAAAGTAGTTGGACAGAGGCTCCTGACAATGGAGCACAAACAAAGTTGTGTTTACTTATCACTGGAGTCACTAGTGCAGCAAGTCTCAAATCACTGTCTGAATCCAAAGTGAAATCAACCAGATTTCAGCAGGATTTTACAGGGATTAATGGTCACTTTACTGGAGTCTCCGGTGGAGCACGTCTCAAATCAGCAAATCACTGTCTGAATTCATTGTGAAATCAACAAGATTTTCAGCAGGAATCATCACTGGAGTCACTAGTGGAGCCTTGCAGCAAGTCTCAAATCTCTGTCTGAATCCATTGTGAAATCAACAAGATTTTCAGCAGGACTTTACAGTGATTAATCATCACTGGAGTCTCTAGTGTCTGAAACAACAGTGAAATCAACCAGATTTCAGCAGGAGTTTACACTTTTGCTTGTAAACAAATCAATGATTTTAGCTTTTTTGAGGACGGGGGCAGCGTGGGGAGTGGGTTGTTAAGTAGCAAGCGACTGCTACGCCCAGTTGAAAGAACCGCACCGCGACAATTGAGATATGTGCTGGTACGTTGGGTCTGCAAACAAACAGTTTGGTGTTATCGCTTCTCGGCCTTTTGGCTAAGATCAAGTGTAGTATCTGTTCTTATCAGTTTAATATCTGATATGTCCTCTATACGAGGACTACATATTAAGCCGATTTTTAGCTCTGGGAGATGAAAAAGGGGCTTGCTCCGTTCACTCCAAGCATCGGCCCGGTATTGCAGCACCTCCGGGAACGGTGCACCCTTTAAATTGTGGAAAATAAAAGAAAGGGTAACCTGAATCAGTGGTGTGGTGTTGGAAATGATTTCTGCTTTGAGTAAAACAAGTCTCACCTCCACATAGTTTTTAAGACTGAGGCTTTTGGCAAGTGACTTATGCTTACTCATCAATAGTGCCTTTGTTTTGCAAGTCTCAAATCACTGATTTTAACTTCACCGATCTGTGAGGACGGTGCCATCTGCGAACCGTCACCACAAATGCTGTGACTGGGAATACCGTCCCTGCCTCTGTCACCACCAACTCATACTTACCTGGCAGGGGAGATACCATGATCAAGAAGGTGGTTCACCCAGGGCGAGGCTCAGTCATTGCACTGCGACTGTGCTGACCACTGCGAATTCCCCAAATGTGGGAATCTCGACTGCATAATTTGTGGTAGTGGGGGACTGCGTTCGCGCTCTCCCCTGATATTGAAGTCAAAGAAAAACCAGGTGTCCCGTTTAATCATCACTGTCTGAATCCCTAGTGAAATCAACCACATTTCAGCAGGATTTTACACGGATTAATCACCACTGCACTGGAGTCTCCGGTGGAGGGAGTCTACAATCAGCAAATCACTGTCTGAATCCAAAGTGAAATCAACCAGATTTCAGCATTAATCATCACTGCGCTGGAGTCTCCAGTGGAGCACGTCTCAAATCAGCAAATCACTGTCTGAATCCAAAGTGAAATCAAGCACATTTCAGCAGGACTTTACACTTTTGCTTGTAAACAAATCAATGAGTTTTTGATGGCTGGTGCTGGGGAATGGGTTTGGCATTGGACAACCGCAGCTCAACCAGTCCCAACCACAAGAGGGATCACTGTTGCGACTGGGATATAAGGCTGCCTGCCACCTGATTCCGCAACTGACTTTGGTTTCTCTTCAATACGCATAAGTCTTTCGCCTTTTACTAAAGACTTCCGTGGAGAGGAACAACAATGAGTTGACCATATTTTTGGCAGGCTCTGCCAATTGGCTGAGCCTCATGTACTTGTGTGAAAAGAAAAGTAGTTGGACAGAGGCTCCTGACAATGGAGCACAAACAAAGTTGTGTTTACTTATCACTGGAGTCACTAGTGCAGCAAGTCTCAAATCACTGTCTGAATCCAAAGTGAAATCAACCAGATTTCAGCAGGATTTTACAGGGATTAATGGTCACTTTACTGGAGTCTCCGGTGGAGCACGTCTCAAATCAGCAAATCACTGTCTGAATTCATTGTGAAATCAACAAGATTTTCAGCAGGAATCATCACTGGAGTCACTAGTGGAGCCTTGCAGCAAGTCTCAAATCTCTGTCTGAATCCATTGTGAAATCAACAAGATTTTCAGCAGGACTTTACAGTGATTAATCATCACTGGAGTCTCTAGTGTCTGAAACAACAGTGAAATCAACCAGATTTCAGCAGGAGTTTACACTTTTGCTTGTAAACAAATCAATGATTTTAGCTTTTTTGAGGACGGGGGCAGCGTGGGGAGTGGGTTGTTAAGTAGCAAGCGACTGCTACGCCCAGTTGAAAGAACCGCACCGCGACAATTGAGATATGTGCTGGTACGTTGGGTCTGCAAACAAACAGTTTGGTGTTATCGCTTCTCGGCCTTTTGGCTAAGATCAAGTGTAGTATCTGTTCTTATCAGTTTAATATCTGATATGTCCTCGATACGAGGACTACATATTAAGCCGATTTTTAGCTCTGGGAGATGAAAAAGGGGCTTGCTCCGTTCACTCCAAGCATCGGCCCGGTATTGCAGCACCTCCGGGAACGGTGCACCCTTTAAATTGTGGAAAATAAAAGAAAGGGTACCCTGAATCAGTGGTGTGGTGTTGGAAATGATTTCTGCTTTGAGTAAAACAAGTCTCACCTCCACATAGTTTTTAAGACTGAGGCTTTTGGCAAGTGACTTATGCTTACTCATCAATAGTGCCTTTGTTTTGCAAGTCTCAAATCACTGATTTTAACTTCACCGATCTGTGAGGACGGTGCCATCTGCGAACCGTCACCACAAATGCTGTGACTGGGAATACCGTCCCTGCCTCTGTCACCACCAACTCATACTTACCTGGCAGGGGAGATACCATGATCAAGAAGGTGGTTCACCCAGGGCGAGGCTCAGTCATTGCACTGCGACTGTGCTGACCACTGCGAATTCCCCAAATGTGGGAATCTCGACTGCATAATTTGTGGTAGTGGGGGACTGCGTTCGCGCTCTCCCCTGATATTGAAGTCAAAGAAAAACCAGGTGTCCCGTTTAATCATCACTGTCTGAATCCATTGTGAAATCAACAAGATTTTCAGCAGGACTTTACAGTGATTAATCATCACTGGAGTCACTAGTGGAGCCTTGCAGCAAGTCTCAAATCTCTGTCTGAATCCATTGTGAAATCAACAAGATTTTCAGCAGGACTTTACAGTGATTAATCATCACTGGAGTCTCTAGTGTCTGAAACAACAGTGAAATCAACCAGATTTCAGCAGGAGTTTACACTTTTGCTTGTAAACAAATCAATGATTTTAGCTTTTTTGAGGACGGGGGCAGCGTGGGGAGTGGGTTGTTAAGTAGCAAGCGACTGCTACGCCCAGTTGAAAGAACCGCACCGCGACAATTGAGATATGTGCTGGTACGTTGGGTCTGCAAACAAACAGTTTGGTGTTATCGCTTCTCGGCCTTTTGGCTAAGATCAAGTGTAGTATCTGTTCTTATCAGTTTAATATCTGATATGTGCTCTATACGAGGACTACATATTAAGCCGATTTTTAGCTCTGGGAGATGAAAAAGGGGCTTGCTCCGTTCACTCCAAGCATCGGCCCGGTATTGCAGCACCTCCGGGAACGGTGCACCCTTTAAATTGTGGAAAATAAAAGAAAGGGTAACCTGAATCAGTGGTGTGGTGTTGGAAATGATTTCTGCTTTGAGTAAAACAAGTCTCACCTCCACATAGTTTTTAAGACTGAGGCTTTTGGCAAGTGACTTATGCTTACTCATCAATAGTGCCTTTGTTTTGCAAGTCTCAAATCACTGATTTTAACTTCACCGATCTGTGAGGACGGTGCCATCTGCGAACCGTCACCACAAATGCTGTGACTGGGAATACCGTCCCTGCCTCTGTCACCACCAACTCATACTTACCTGGCAGGGGAGATACCATGATCAAGAAGGTGGTTCACCCAGGGCGAGGCTCAGTCATTGCACTGCGACTGTGCTGACCACTGCGAATTCCCCAAATGTGGGAATCTCGACTGCATAATTTGTGGTAGTGGGGGACTGCGTTCGCGCTCTCCCCTGATATTGAAGTCAAAGAAAAACCAGGTGTCCCGTTTAATCATCACTGTCTGAATCCCTAGTGAAATCAACCACATTTCAGCAGGATTTTACACGGATTAATCACCACTGCACTGGAGTCTCCGGTGGAGGGAGTCTACAATCAGCAAATCACTGTCTGAATCCAAAGTGAAATCAACCAGATTTCAGCATTAATCATCACTGCGCTGGAGTCTCCAGTGGAGCACGTCTCAAATCAGCAAATCACTGTCTGAATCCAAAGTGAAATCAAGCACATTTCAGCAGGACTTTACACTTTTGCTTGTAAACAAATCAATGAGTTTTTGATGGCTGGTGCTGGGGAATGGGTTTGGCATTGGACAACCGCAGCTCAACCAGTCCCAACCACAAGAGGGATCACTGTTGCGACTGGGATATAAGGCTGCCTGCCACCTGATTCCGCAACTGACTTTGGTTTCTCTTCAATACGCATAAGTCTTTCGCCTTTTACTAAAGACTTCCGTGGAGAGGAACAACAATGAGTTGACCATATTTTTGGCAGGCTCTGCCAATTGGCTGAGCCTCATGTACTTGTGTGAAAAGAAAAGTAGTTGGACAGAGGCTCCTGACAATGGAGCACAAACAAAGTTGTGTTTACTTATCACTGGAGTCACTAGTGCAGCAAGTCTCAAATCACTGTCTGAATCCAAAGTGAAATCAACCAGATTTCAGCAGGATTTTACAGGGATTAATGGTCACTTTACTGGAGTCTCCGGTGGAGCACGTCTCAAATCAGCAAATCACTGTCTGAATTCATTGTGAAATCAACAAGATTTTCAGCAGGAATCATCACTGGAGTCACTAGTGGAGCCTTGCAGCAAGTCTCAAATCTCTGTCTGAATCCATTGTGAAATCAACAAGATTTTCAGCAGGACTTTACAGTGATTAATCATCACTGGAGTCTCTAGTGTCTGAAACAACAGTGAAATCAACCAGATTTCAGCAGGAGTTTACACTTTTGCTTGTAAACAAATCAATGATTTTAGCTTTTTTGAGGACGGGGGCAGCGTGGGGAGTGGGTTGTTAAGTAGCAAGCGACTGCTACGCCCAGTTGAAAGAACCGCACCGCGACAATTGAGATATGTGCTGGTACGTTGGGTCTGCAAACAAACAGTTTGGTGTTATCGCTTCTCGGCCTTTTGGCTAAGATCAAGTGTAGTATCTGTTCTTATCAGTTTAATATCTGATATGTCCTCTATACGAGGACTACATATTAAGCCGATTTTTAGCTCTGGGAGATGAAAAAGGGGCTTGCTCCGTTCACTCCAAGCATCGGCCCGGTATTGCAGCACCTCCGGGAACGGTGCACCCTTTAAATTGTGGAAAATAAAAGAAAGGGTAACCTGAATCAGTGGTGTGGTGTTGGAAATGATTTCTGCTTTGAGTAAAACAAGTCTCACCTCCACATAGTTTTTAAGACTGAGGCTTTTGGCAAGTGACTTATGCTTACTCATCAATAGTGCCTTTGTTTTGCAAGTCTCAAATCACTGATTTTAACTTCACCGATCTGTGAGGACGGTGCCATCTGCGAACCGTCACCACAAATGCTGTGACTGGGAATACCGTCCCTGCCTCTGTCACCACCAACTCATACTTACCTGGCAGGGGAGATACCATGATCAAGAAGGTGGTTCACCCAGGGCGAGGCTCAGTCATTGCACTGCGACTGTGCTGACCACTGCGAATTCCCCAAATGTGGGAATCTCGACTGCATAATTTGTGGTAGTGGGGGACTGCGTTCGCGCTCTCCCCTGATATTGAAGTCAAAGAAAAACCAGGTGTCCCGTTTAATCATCACTGTCTGAATCCATTGTGAAATCAACAAGATTTTCAGCAGGACTTTACAGTGATTAATCATCACTGGAGTCACTAGTGGAGCCTTGCAGCAAGTCTCAAATCTCTGTCTGAATCCATTGTGAAATCAACAAGATTTTCAGCAGGACTTTACAGTGATTAATCATCACTGGAGTCTCTAGTGTCTGAAACAACAGTGAAATCAACCAGATTTCAGCAGGAGTTTACACTTTTGCTTGTAAACAAATCAATGATTTTAGCTTTTTTGAGGACGGGGGCAGCGTGGGGAGTGGGTTGTTAAGTAGCAAGCGACTGCTACGCCCAGTTGAAAGAACCGCACCGCGACAATTGAGATATGTGCTGGTACGTTGGGTCTGCAAACAAACAGTTTGGTGTTATCGCTTCTCGGCCTTTTGGCTAAGATCAAGTGTAGTATCTGTTCTTATCAGTTTAATATCTGATATGTGCTCTATACGAGGACTACATATTAAGCCGATTTTTAGCTCTGGGAGATGAAAAAGGGGCTTGCTCCGTTCACTCCAAGCATCGGCCCGGTATTGCAGCACCTCCGGGAACGGTGCACCCTTTAAATTGTGGAAAATAAAAGAAAGGGTAACCTGAATCAGTGGTGTGGTGTTGGAAATGATTTCTGCTTTGAGTAAAACAAGTCTCACCTCCACATAGTTTTTAAGACTGAGGCTTTTGGCAAGTGACTTATGCTTACTCATCAATAGTGCCTTTGTTTTGCAAGTCTCAAATCACTGATTTTAACTTCACCGATCTGTGAGGACGGTGCCATCTGCGAACCGTCACCACAAATGCTGTGACTGGGAATACCGTCCCTGCCTCTGTCACCACCAACTCATACTTACCTGGCAGGGGAGATACCATGATCAAGAAGGTGGTTCACCCAGGGCGAGGCTCAGTCATTGCACTGCGACTGTGCTGACCACTGCGAATTCCCCAAATGTGGGAATCTCGACTGCATAATTTGTGGTAGTGGGGGACTGCGTTCGCGCTCTCCCCTGATATTGAAGTCAAAGAAAAACCAGGTGTCCCGTTTAATCATCACTGTCTGAATCCCTAGTGAAATCAACCACATTTCAGCAGGATTTTACACGGATTAATCACCACTGCACTGGAGTCTCCGGTGGAGGGAGTCTACAATCAGCAAATCACTGTCTGAATCCAAAGTGAAATCAACCAGATTTCAGCATTAATCATCACTGCGCTGGAGTCTCCAGTGGAGCACGTCTCAAATCAGCAAATCACTGTCTGAATCCAAAGTGAAATCAAGCACATTTCAGCAGGACTTTACACTTTTGCTTGTAAACAAATCAATGAGTTTTTGATGGCTGGTGCTGGGGAATGGGTTTGGCATTGGACAACCGCAGCTCAACCAGTCCCAACCACAAGAGGGATCACTGTTGCGACTGGGATATAAGGCTGCCTGCCACCTGATTCCGCAACTGACTTTGGTTTCTCTTCAATACGCATAAGTCTTTCGCCTTTTACTAAAGACTTCCGTGGAGAGGAACAACAATGAGTTGACCATATTTTTGGCAGGCTCTGCCAATTGGCTGAGCCTCATGTACTTGTGTGAAAAGAAAAGTAGTTGGACAGAGGCTCCTGACAATGGAGCACAAACAAAGTTGTGTTTACTTATCACTGGAGTCACTAGTGCAGCAAGTCTCAAATCACTGTCTGAATCCAAAGTGAAATCAACCAGATTTCAGCAGGATTTTACAGGGATTAATGGTCACTTTACTGGAGTCTCCGGTGGAGCACGTCTCAAATCAGCAAATCACTGTCTGAATTCATTGTGAAATCAACAAGATTTTCAGCAGGAATCATCACTGGAGTCACTAGTGGAGCCTTGCAGCAAGTCTCAAATCTCTGTCTGAATCCATTGTGAAATCAACAAGATTTTCAGCAGGACTTTACAGTGATTAATCATCACTGGAGTCTCTAGTGTCTGAAACAACAGTGAAATCAACCAGATTTCAGCAGGAGTTTACACTTTTGCTTGTAAACAAATCAATGATTTTAGCTTTTTTGAGGACGGGGGCAGCGTGGGGAGTGGGTTGTTAAGTAGCAAGCGACTGCTACGCCCAGTTGAAAGAACCGCACCGCGACAATTGAGATATGTGCTGGTACGTTGGGTCTGCAAACAAACAGTTTGGTGTTATCGCTTCTCGGCCTTTTGGCTAAGATCAAGTGTAGTATCTGTTCTTATCAGTTTAATATCTGATATGTCCTCTATACGAGGACTACATATTAAGCCGATTTTTAGCTCTGGGAGATGAAAAAGGGGCTTGCTCCGTTCACTCCAAGCATCGGCCCGGTATTGCAGCACCTCCGGGAACGGTGCACCCTTTAAATTGTGGAAAATAAAAGAAAGGGTAACCTGAATCAGTGGTGTGGTGTTGGAAATGATTTCTGCTTTGAGTAAAACAAGTCTCACCTCCACATAGTTTTTAAGACTGAGGCTTTTGGCAAGTGACTTATGCTTACTCATCAATAGTGCCTTTGTTTTGCAAGTCTCAAATCACTGATTTTAACTTCACCGATCTGTGAGGACGGTGCCATCTGCGAACCGTCACCACAAATGCTGTGACTGGGAATACCGTCCCTGCCTCTGTCACCACCAACTCATACTTACCTGGCAGGGGAGATACCATGATCAAGAAGGTGGTTCACCCAGGGCGAGGCTCAGTCATTGCACTGCGACTGTGCTGACCACTGCGAATTCCCCAAATGTGGGAATCTCGACTGCATAATTTGTGGTAGTGGGGGACTGCGTTCGCGCTCTCCCCTGATATTGAAGTCAAAGAAAAACCAGGTGTCCCGTTTAATCATCACTGTCTGAATCCCTAGTGAAATCAACCACATTTCAGCAGGATTTTACACGGATTAATCACCACTGCACTGGAGTCTCCAGTGGAGGGAGTCTACAATCAGCAAATCACTGTCTGAATCCAAAGTGAAATCAACCAGATTTCAGCATTAATCATCACTGCGCTGGAGTCTCCAGTGGAGCACGTCTCAAATCAGCAAATCACTGTCTGAATCCAAAGTGAAATCAAGCACATTTCAGCAGGACTTTACACTTTTGCTTGTAAACAAATCAATGAGTTTTTGATGGCTGGTGCTGGGGAATGGGTTTGGCATTGGACAACCGCAGCTCAACCAGTCCCAACCACAAGAGGGATCACTGTTGCGACTGGGATATAAGGCTGCCTGCCACCTGATTCCGCAACTGACTTTGGTTTCTCTTCAATACGCATAAGTCTTTCGCCTTTTACTAAAGACTTCCGTGGAGAGGAACAACAATGAGTTGACCATATTTTTGGCAGGCTCTGCCAATTGGCTGAGCCTCATGTACTTGTGTGAAAAGAAAAGTAGTTGGACAGAGGCTCCTGACAATGGAGCACAAACAAAGTTGTGTTTACTTATCACTGGAGTCACTAGTGCAGCAAGTCTCAAATCACTGTCTGAATCCAAAGTGAAATCAACCAGATTTCAGCAGGATTTTACAGGGATTAATGGTCACTTTACTGGAGTCTCCGGTGGAGCACGTCTCAAATCAGCAAATCACTGTCTGAATTCATTGTGAAATCAACAAGATTTTCAGCAGGAATCATCACTGGAGTCACTAGTGGAGCCTTGCAGCAAGTCTCAAATCTCTGTCTGAATCCATTGTGAAATCAACAAGATTTTCAGCAGGACTTTACAGTGATTAATCATCACTGGAGTCTCTAGTGTCTGAAACAACAGTGAAATCAACCAGATTTCAGCAGGAGTTTACACTTTTGCTTGTAAACAAATCAATGATTTTAGCTTTTTTGAGGACGGGGGCAGCGTGGGGAGTGGGTTGTTAAGTAGCAAGCGACTGCTACGCCCAGTTGAAAGAACCGCACCGCGACAATTGAGATATGTGCTGGTACGTTGGGTCTGCAAACAAACAGTTTGGTGTTATCGCTTCTCGGCCTTTTGGCTAAGATCAAGTGTAGTATCTGTTCTTATCAGTTTAATATCTGATATGTCCTCTATAGGAGGACTACATATTAAGCCGATTTTTAGCTCTGGGAGATGAAAAAGGGGCTTGCTCCGTTCACTCCAAGCATCGGCCCGGTATTGCAGCACCTCCGGGAACGGTGCACCCTTTAAATTGTGGAAAATAAAAGAAAGGGTAACCTGAATCAGTGGTGTGGTGTTGGAAATGATTTCTGCTTTGAGTAAAACAAGTCTCACCTCCACATAGTTTTTAAGACTGAGGCTTTTGGCAAGTGACTTATGCTTACTCATCAATAGTGCCTTTGTTTTGCAAGTCTCAAATCACTGATTTTAACTTCACCGATCTGTGAGGACGGTGCCATCTGCGAACCGTCACCACAAATGCTGTGACTGGGAATACCGTCCCTGCCTCTGTCACCACCAACTCATACTTACCTGGCAGGGGAGATACCATGATCAAGAAGGTGGTTCACCCAGGGCGAGGCTCAGTCATTGCACTGCGACTGTGCTGACCACTGCGAATTCCCCAAATGTGGGAATCTCGACTGCATAATTTGTGGTAGTGGGGGACTGCGTTCGCGCTCTCCCCTGATATTGAAGTCAAAGAAAAACCAGGTGTCCCGTTTAATCATCACTGTCTGAATCCATTGTGAAATCAACAAGATTTTCAGCAGGACTTTACAGTGATTAATCATCACTGGAGTCACTAGTGGAGCCTTGCAGCAAGTCTCAAATCTCTGTCTGAATCCATTGTGAAATCAACAAGATTTTCAGCAGGACTTTACAGTGATTAATCATCACTGGAGTCACTAGTGGAGCCTTGCAGCAAGTCTCAAATCTCTGTCTGAATCCATTGTGAAATCAACAAGATTTTCAGCAGGACTTTACAGTGATTAATCATCACTGGAGTCTCTAGTGTCTGAAACAACAGTGAAATCAACCAGATTTCAGCAGGAGTTTACACTTTTGCTTGTAAACAAATCAATGATTTTAGCTTTTTTGAGGACGGGGGCAGCGTGGGGAGTGGGTTGTTAAGTAGCAAGCGACTGCTACGCCCAGTTGAAAGAACCGCACCGCGACAATTGAGATATGTGCTGGTACGTTGGGTCTGCAAACAAACAGTTTGGTGTTATCGCTTCTCGGCCTTTTGGCTAAGATCAAGTGTAGTATCTGTTCTTATCAGTTTAATATCTGATATGTCCTCTATACGAGGACTACATATTAAGCCGATTTTTAGCTCTGGGAGATGAAAAAGGGGCTTGCTCCGTTCACTCCAAGCATCGGCCCGGTATTGCAGCACCTCCGGGAACGGTGCACCCTTTAAATTGTGGAAAATAAAAGAAAGGGTAACCTGAATCAGTGGTGTGGTGTTGGAAATGATTTCTGCTTTGAGTAAAACAAGTCTCACCTCCACATAGTTTTTAAGACTGAGGCTTTTGGCAAGTGACTTATGCTTACTCATCAATAGTGCCTTTGTTTTGCAAGTCTCAAATCACTGATTTTAACTTCACCGATCTGTGAGGACGGTGCCATCTGCGAACCGTCACCACAAATGCTGTGACTGGGAATACCGTCCCTGCCTCTGTCACCACCAACTCATACTTACCTGGCAGGGGAGATACCATGATCAAGAAGGTGGTTCACCCAGGGCGAGGCTCAGTCATTGCACTGCGACTGTGCTGACCACTGCGAATTCCCCAAATGTGGGAATCTCGACTGCATAATTTGTGGTAGTGGGGGACTGCGTTCGCGCTCTCCCCTGATATTGAAGTCAAAGAAAAACCAGGTGTCCCGTTTAATCATCACTGTCTGAATCCCTAGTGAAATCAACCACATTTCAGCAGGATTTTACACGGATTAATCACCACTGCACTGGAGTCTCCAGTGGAGGGAGTCTACAATCAGCAAATCACTGTCTGAATCCAAAGTGAAATCAACCAGATTTCAGCATTAATCATCACTGCGCTGGAGTCTCCAGTGGAGCACGTCTCAAATCAGCAAATCACTGTCTGAATCCAAAGTGAAATCAAGCACATTTCAGCAGGACTTTACACTTTTGCTTGTAAACAAATCAATGAGTTTTTGATGGCTGGTGCTGGGGAATGGGTTTGGCATTGGACAACCGCAGCTCAACCAGTCCCAACCACAAGAGGGATCACTGTTGCGACTGGGATATAAGGCTGCCTGCCACCTGATTCCGCAACTGACTTTGGTTTCTCTTCAATACGCATAAGTCTTTCGCCTTTTACTAAAGACTTCCGTGGAGAGGAACAACAATGAGTTGACCATATTTTTGGCAGGCTCTGCCAATTGGCTGAGCCTCATGTACTTGTGTGAAAAGAAAAGTAGTTGGACAGAGGCTCCTGACAATGGAGCACAAACAAAGTTGTGTTTACTTATCACTGGAGTCACTAGTGCAGCAAGTCTCAAATCACTGTCTGAATCCAAAGTGAAATCAACCAGATTTCAGCAGGATTTTACAGGGATTAATGGTCACTTTACTGGAGTCTCCGGTGGAGCACGTCTCAAATCAGCAAATCACTGTCTGAATTCATTGTGAAATCAACAAGATTTTCAGCAGGAATCATCACTGGAGTCACTAGTGGAGCCTTGCAGCAAGTCTCAAATCTCTGTCTGAATCCATTGTGAAATCAACAAGATTTTCAGCAGGACTTTACAGTGATTAATCATCACTGGAGTCTCTAGTGTCTGAAACAACAGTGAAATCAACCAGATTTCAGCAGGAGTTTACACTTTTGCTTGTAAACAAATCAATGATTTTAGCTTTTTTGAGGACGGGGGCAGCGTGGGGAGTGGGTTGTTAAGTAGCAAGCGACTGCTACGCCCAGTTGAAAGAACCGCACCGCGACAATTGAGATATGTGCTGGTATGTTGGGTCTGCAAACAAACAGTTTGGTGTTATCGCTTCTCGGCCTTTTGGCTAAGATCAAGTGTAGTATCTGTTCTTATCAGTTTAATATCTGATATGTCCTCTATACGAGGACTACATATTAAGCCGATTTTTAGCTCTGGGAGATGAAAAAGGGGCTTGCTCCGTTCACTCCAAGCATCGGCCCGGTATTGCAGCACCTCCGGGAACGGTGCACCCTTTAAATTGTGGAAAATAAAAGAAAGGGTAACCTGAATCAGTGGTGTGGTGTTGGAAATGATTTCTGCTTTGAGTAAAACAAGTCTCACCTCCACATAGTTTTTAAGACTGAGGCTTTTGGCAAGTGACTTATGCTTACTCATCAATAGTGCCTTTGTTTTGCAAGTCTCAAATCACTGATTTTAACTTCACCGATCTGTGAGGACGGTGCCATCTGCGAACCGTCACCACAAATGCTGTGACTGGGAATACCGTCCCTGCCTCTGTCACCACCAACTCATACTTACCTGGCAGGGGAGATACCATGATCAAGAAGGTGGTTCACCCAGGGCGAGGCTCAGTCATTGCACTGCGACTGTGCTGACCACTGCGAATTCCCCAAATGTGGGAATCTCGACTGCATAATTTGTGGTAGTGGGGGACTGCGTTCGCGCTCTCCCCTGATATTGAAGTCAAAGAAAAACCAGGTGTCCCGTTTAATCATCACTGTCTGAATCCCTAGTGAAATCAACCACATTTCAGCAGGATTTTACACGGATTAATCACCACTGCACTGGAGTCTCCAGTGGAGGGAGTCTACAATCAGCAAATCACTGTCTGAATCCAAAGTGAAATCAACCAGATTTCAGCATTAATCATCACTGCGCTGGAGTCTCCAGTGGAGCACGTCTCAAATCAGCAAATCACTGTCTGAATCCAAAGTGAAATCAAGCACATTTCAGCAGGACTTTACACTTTTGCTTGTAAACAAATCAATGAGTTTTTGATGGCTGGTGCTGGGGAATGGGTTTGGCATTGGACAACCGCAGCTCAACCAGTCCCAACCACAAGAGGGATCACTGTTGCGACTGGGATATAAGGCTGCCTGCCACCTGATTCCGCAACTGACTTTGGTTTCTCTTCAATACGCATAAGTCTTTCGCCTTTTACTAAAGACTTCCGTGGAGAGGAACAACAATGAGTTGACCATATTTTTGGCAGGCTCTGCCAATTGGCTGAGCCTCATGTACTTGTGTGAAAAGAAAAGTAGTTGGACAGAGGCTCCTGACAATGGAGCACAAACAAAGTTGTGTTTACTTATCACTGGAGTCACTAGTGCAGCAAGTCTCAAATCACTGTCTGAATCCAAAGTGAAATCAACCAGATTTCAGCAGGATTTTACAGGGATTAATGGTCACTTTACTGGAGTCTCCGGTGGAGCACGTCTCAAATCAGCAAATCACTGTCTGAATTCATTGTGAAATCAACAAGATTTTCAGCAGGAATCATCACTGGAGTCACTAGTGGAGCCTTGCAGCAAGTCTCAAATCTCTGTCTGAATCCATTGTGAAATCAACAAGATTTTCAGCAGGACTTTACAGTGATTAATCATCACTGGAGTCTCTAGTGTCTGAAACAACAGTGAAATCAACCAGATTTCAGCAGGAGTTTACACTTTTGCTTGTAAACAAATCAATGATTTTAGCTTTTTTGAGGACGGGGGCAGCGTGGGGAGTGGGTTGTTAAGTAGCAAGCGACTGCTACGCCCAGTTGAAAGAACCGCACCGCGACAATTGAGATATGTGCTGGTACGTTGGGTCTGCAAACAAACAGTTTGGTGTTATCGCTTCTCGGCCTTTTGGCTAAGATCAAGTGTAGTATCTGTTCTTATCAGTTTAATATCTGATATGTCCTCTATAGGAGGACTACATATTAAGCCGATTTTTAGCTCTGGGAGATGAAAAAGGGGCTTGCTCCGTTCACTCCAAGCATCGGCCCGGTATTGCAGCACCTCCGGGAACGGTGCACCCTTTAAATTGTGGAAAATAAAAGAAAGGGTAACCTGAATCAGTGGTGTGGTGTTGGAAATGATTTCTGCTTTGAGTAAAACAAGTCTCACCTCCACATAGTTTTTAAGACTGAGGCTTTTGGCAAGTGACTTATGCTTACTCATCAATAGTGCCTTTGTTTTGCAAGTCTCAAATCACTGATTTTAACTTCACCGATCTGTGAGGACGGTGCCATCTGCGAACCGTCACCACAAATGCTGTGACTGGGAATACCGTCCCTGCCTCTGTCACCACCAACTCATACTTACCTGGCAGGGGAGATACCATGATCAAGAAGGTGGTTCACCCAGGGCGAGGCTCAGTCATTGCACTGCGACTGTGCTGACCACTGCGAATTCCCCAAATGTGGGAATCTCGACTGCATAATTTGTGGTAGTGGGGGACTGCGTTCGCGCTCTCCCCTGATATTGAAGTCAAAGAAAAACCAGGTGTCCCGTTTAATCATCACTGTCTGAATCCATTGTGAAATCAACAAGATTTTCAGCAGGACTTTACAGTGATTAATCATCACTGGAGTCACTAGTGGAGCCTTGCAGCAAGTCTCAAATCTCTGTCTGAATCCATTGTGAAATCAACAAGATTTTCAGCAGGACTTTACAGTGATTAATCATCACTGGAGTCACTAGTGGAGCCTTGCAGCAAGTCTCAAATCTCTGTCTGAATCCATTGTGAAATCAACAAGATTTTCAGCAGGACTTTACAGTGATTAATCATCACTGGAGTCTCTAGTGTCTGAAACAACAGTGAAATCAACCAGATTTCAGCAGGAGTTTACACTTTTGCTTGTAAACAAATCAATGATTTTAGCTTTTTTGAGGACGGGGGCAGCGTGGGGAGTGGGTTGTTAAGTAGCAAGCGACTGCTACGCCCAGTTGAAAGAACCGCACCGCGACAATTGAGATATGTGCTGGTACGTTGGGTCTGCAAACAAACAGTTTGGTGTTATCGCTTCTCGGCCTTTTGGCTAAGATCAAGTGTAGTATCTGTTCTTATCAGTTTAATATCTGATATGTCCTCTATACGAGGACTACATATTAAGCCGATTTTTAGCTCTGGGAGATGAAAAAGGGGCTTGCTCCGTTCACTCCAAGCATCGGCCCGGTATTGCAGCACCTCCGGGAACGGTGCACCCTTTAAATTGTGGAAAATAAAAGAAAGGGTAACCTGAATCAGTGGTGTGGTGTTGGAAATGATTTCTGCTTTGAGTAAAACAAGTCTCACCTCCACATAGTTTTTAAGACTGAGGCTTTTGGCAAGTGACTTATGCTTACTCATCAATAGTGCCTTTGTTTTGCAAGTCTCAAATCACTGATTTTAACTTCACCGATCTGTGAGGACGGTGCCATCTGCGAACCGTCACCACAAATGCTGTGACTGGGAATACCGTCCCTGCCTCTGTCACCACCAACTCATACTTACCTGGCAGGGGAGATACCATGATCAAGAAGGTGGTTCACCCAGGGCGAGGCTCAGTCATTGCACTGCGACTGTGCTGACCACTGCGAATTCCCCAAATGTGGGAATCTCGACTGCATAATTTGTGGTAGTGGGGGACTGCGTTCGCGCTCTCCCCTGATATTGAAGTCAAAGAAAAACCAGGTGTCCCGTTTAATCATCACTGTCTGAATCCCTAGTGAAATCAACCACATTTCAGCAGGATTTTACACGGATTAATCACCACTGCACTGGAGTCTCCGGTGGAGGGAGTCTACAATCAGCAAATCACTGTCTGAATCCAAAGTGAAATCAACCAGATTTCAGCATTAATCATCACTGCGCTGGAGTCTCCAGTGGAGCACGTCTCAAATCAGCAAATCACTGTCTGAATCCAAAGTGAAATCAAGCACATTTCAGCAGGACTTTACACTTTTGCTTGTAAACAAATCAATGAGTTTTTGATGGCTGGTGCTGGGGAATGGGTTTGGCATTGGACAACCGCAGCTCAACCAGTCCCAACCACAAGAGGGATCACTGTTGCGACTGGGATATAAGGCTGCCTGCCACCTGATTCCGCAACTGACTTTGGTTTCTCTTCAATACGCATAAGTCTTTCGCCTTTTACTAAAGACTTCCGTGGAGAGGAACAACAATGAGTTGACCATATTTTTGGCAGGCTCTGCCAATTGGCTGAGCCTCATGTACTTGTGTGAAAAGAAAAGTAGTTGGACAGAGGCTCCTGACAATGGAGCACAAACAAAGTTGTGTTTACTTATCACTGGAGTCACTAGTGCAGCAAGTCTCAAATCACTGTCTGAATCCAAAGTGAAATCAACCAGATTTCAGCAGGATTTTACAGGGATTAATGGTCACTTTACTGGAGTCTCCGGTGGAGCACGTCTCAAATCAGCAAATCACTGTCTGAATTCATTGTGAAATCAACAAGATTTTCAGCAGGAATCATCACTGGAGTCACTAGTGGAGCCTTGCAGCAAGTCTCAAATCTCTGTCTGAATCCATTGTGAAATCAACAAGATTTTCAGCAGGACTTTACAGTGATTAATCATCACTGGAGTCTCTAGTGTCTGAAACAACAGTGAAATCAACCAGATTTCAGCAGGAGTTTACACTTTTGCTTGTAAACAAATCAATGATTTTAGCTTTTTTGAGGACGGGGGCAGCGTGGGGAGTGGGTTGTTAAGTAGCAAGCGACTGCTACGCCCAGTTGAAAGAACCGCACCGCGACAATTGAGATATGTGCTGGTACGTTGGGTCTGCAAACAAACAGTTTGGTGTTATCGCTTCTCGGCCTTTTGGCTAAGATCAAGTGTAGTATCTGTTCTTATCAGTTTAATATCTGATATGTCCTCTATAGGAGGACTACATATTAAGCCGATTTTTAGCTCTGGGAGATGAAAAAGGGGCTTGCTCCGTTCACTCCAAGCATCGGCCCGGTATTGCAGCACCTCCGGGAACGGTGCACCCTTTAAATTGTGGAAAATAAAAGAAAGGGTAACCTGAATCAGTGGTGTGGTGTTGGAAATGATTTCTGCTTTGAGTAAAACAAGTCTCACCTCCACATAGTTTTTAAGACTGAGGCTTTTGGCAAGTGACTTATGCTTACTCATCAATAGTGCCTTTGTTTTGCAAGTCTCAAATCACTGATTTTAACTTCACCGATCTGTGAGGACGGTGCCATCTGCGAACCGTCACCACAAATGCTGTGACTGGGAATACCGTCCCTGCCTCTGTCACCACCAACTCATACTTACCTGGCAGGGGAGATACCATGATCAAGAAGGTGGTTCACCCAGGGCGAGGCTCAGTCATTGCACTGCGACTGTGCTGACCACTGCGAATTCCCCAAATGTGGGAATCTCGACTGCATAATTTGTGGTAGTGGGGGACTGCGTTCGCGCTCTCCCCTGATATTGAAGTCAAAGAAAAACCAGGTGTCCCGTTTAATCATCACTGTCTGAATCCATTGTGAAATCAACAAGATTTTCAGCAGGACTTTACAGTGATTAATCATCACTGGAGTCACTAGTGGAGCCTTGCAGCAAGTCTCAAATCTCTGTCTGAATCCATTGTGAAATCAACAAGATTTTCAGCAGGACTTTACAGTGATTAATCATCACTGGAGTCTCTAGTGTCTGAAACAACAGTGAAATCAACCAGATTTCAGCAGGAGTTTACACTTTTGCTTGTAAACAAATCAATGATTTTAGCTTTTTTGAGGACGGGGGCAGCGTGGGGAGTGGGTTGTTAAGTAGCAAGCGACTGCTACGCCCAGTTGAAAGAACCGCACCGCGACAATTGAGATATGTGCTGGTACGTTGGGTCTGCAAACAAACAGTTTGGTGTTATCGCTTCTCGGCCTTTTGGCTAAGATCAAGTGTAGTATCTGTTCTTATCAGTTTAATATCTGATATGTCCTCTATACGAGGACTACATATTAAGCCGATTTTTAGCTCTGGGAGATGAAAAAGGGGCTTGCTCCGTTCACTCCAAGCATCGGCCCGGTATTGCAGCACCTCCGGGAACGGTGCACCCTTTAAATTGTGGAAAATAAAAGAAAGGGTAACCTGAATCAGTGGTGTGGTGTTGGAAATGATTTCTGCTTTGAGTAAAACAAGTCTCACCTCCACATAGTTTTTAAGACTGAGGCTTTTGGCAAGTGACTTATGCTTACTCATCAATAGTGCCTTTGTTTTGCAAGTCTCAAATCACTGATTTTAACTTCACCGATCTGTGAGGACGGTGCCATCTGCGAACCGTCACCACAAATGCTGTGACTGGGAATACCGTCCCTGCCTCTGTCACCACCAACTCATACTTACCTGGCAGGGGAGATACCATGATCAAGAAGGTGGTTCACCCAGGGCGAGGCTCAGTCATTGCACTGCGACTGTGCTGACCACTGCGAATTCCCCAAATGTGGGAATCTCGACTGCATAATTTGTGGTAGTGGGGGACTGCGTTCGCGCTCTCCCCTGATATTGAAGTCAAAGAAAAACCAGGTGTCCCGTTTAATCATCACTGTCTGAATCCCTAGTGAAATCAACCACATTTCAGCAGGATTTTACACGGATTAATCACCACTGCACTGGAGTCTCCGGTGGAGGGAGTCTACAATCAGCAAATCACTGTCTGAATCCAAAGTGAAATCAACCAGATTTCAGCATTAATCATCACTGCGCTGGAGTCTCCAGTGGAGCACGTCTCAAATCAGCAAATCACTGTCTGAATCCAAAGTGAAATCAAGCACATTTCAGCAGGACTTTACACTTTTGCTTGTAAACAAATCAATGAGTTTTTGATGGCTGGTGCTGGGGAATGGGTTTGGCATTGGACAACCGCAGCTCAACCAGTCCCAACCACAAGAGGGATCACTGTTGCGACTGGGATATAAGGCTGCCTGCCACCTGATTCCGCAACTGACTTTGGTTTCTCTTCAATACGCATAAGTCTTTCGCCTTTTACTAAAGACTTCCGTGGAGAGGAACAACAATGAGTTGACCATATTTTTGGCAGGCTCTGCCAATTGGCTGAGCCTCATGTACTTGTGTGAAAAGAAAAGTAGTTGGACAGAGGCTCCTGACAATGGAGCACAAACAAAGTTGTGTTTACTTATCACTGGAGTCACTAGTGCAGCAAGTCTCAAATCACTGTCTGAATCCAAAGTGAAATCAACCAGATTTCAGCAGGATTTTACAGGGATTAATGGTCACTTTACTGGAGTCTCCGGTGGAGCACGTCTCAAATCAGCAAATCACTGTCTGAATTCATTGTGAAATCAACAAGATTTTCAGCAGGAATCATCACTGGAGTCACTAGTGGAGCCTTGCAGCAAGTCTCAAATCTCTGTCTGAATCCATTGTGAAATCAACAAGATTTTCAGCAGGACTTTACAGTGATTAATCATCACTGGAGTCTCTAGTGTCTGAAACAACAGTGAAATCAACCAGATTTCAGCAGGAGTTTACACTTTTGCTTGTAAACAAATCAATGATTTTAGCTTTTTTGAGGACGGGGGCAGCGTGGGGAGTGGGTTGTTAAGTAGCAAGCGACTGCTACGCCCAGTTGAAAGAACCGCACCGCGACAATTGAGATATGTGCTGGTACGTTGGGTCTGCAAACAAACAGTTTGGTGTTATCGCTTCTCGGCCTTTTGGCTAAGATCAAGTGTAGTATCTGTTCTTATCAGTTTAATATCTGATATGTCCTCTATACGAGGACTACATATTAAGCCGATTTTTAGCTCTGGGAGATGAAAAAGGGGCTTGCTCCGTTCACTCCAAGCATCGGCCCGGTATTGCAGCACCTCCGGGAACGGTGCACCCTTTAAATTGTGGAAAATAAAAGAAAGGGTAACCTGAATCAGTGGTGTGGTGTTGGAAATGATTTCTGCTTTGAGTAAAACAAGTCTCACCTCCACATAGTTTTTAAGACTGAGGCTTTTGGCAAGTGACTTATGCTTACTCATCAATAGTGCCTTTGTTTTGCAAGTCTCAAATCACTGATTTTAACTTCACCGATCTGTGAGGACGGTGCCATCTGCGAACCGTCACCACAAATGCTGTGACTGGGAATACCGTCCCTGCCTCTGTCACCACCAACTCATACTTACCTGGCAGGGGAGATACCATGATCAAGAAGGTGGTTCACCCAGGGCGAGGCTCAGTCATTGCACTGCGACTGTGCTGACCACTGCGAATTCCCCAAATGTGGGAATCTCGACTGCATAATTTGTGGTAGTGGGGGACTGCGTTCGCGCTCTCCCCTGATATTGAAGTCAAAGAAAAACCAGGTGTCCCGTTTAATCATCACTGTCTGAATCCATTGTGAAATCAACAAGATTTTCAGCAGGACTTTACAGTGATTAATCATCACTGGAGTCACTAGTGGAGCCTTGCAGCAAGTCTCAAATCTCTGTCTGAATCCATTGTGAAATCAACAAGATTTTCAGCAGGACTTTACAGTGATTAATCATCACTGGAGTCTCTAGTGTCTGAAACAACAGTGAAATCAACCAGATTTCAGCAGGAGTTTACACTTTTGCTTGTAAACAAATCAATGATTTTAGCTTTTTTGAGGACGGGGGCAGCGTGGGGAGTGGGTTGTTAAGTAGCAAGCGACTGCTACGCCCAGTTGAAAGAACCGCACCGCGACAATTGAGATATGTGCTGGTACGTTGGGTCTGCAAACAAACAGTTTGGTGTTATCGCTTCTCGGCCTTTTGGCTAAGATCAAGTGTAGTATCTGTTCTTATCAGTTTAATATCTGATATGTCCTCTATACGAGGACTACATATTAAGCCGATTTTTAGCTCTGGGAGATGAAAAAGGGGCTTGCTCCGTTCACTCCAAGCATCGGCCCGGTATTGCAGCACCTCCGGGAACGGTGCACCCTTTAAATTGTGGAAAATAAAAGAAAGGGTAACCTGAATCAGTGGTGTGGTGTTGGAAATGATTTCTGCTTTGAGTAAAACAAGTCTCACCTCCACATAGTTTTTAAGACTGAGGCTTTTGGCAAGTGACTTATGCTTACTCCAAATCACTGATTTTAACTTCACCGATCTGTGAGGACGGTGCCATCTGCGAACCGTCACCACAAATGCTGTGACTGGGAATACCGTCCCTGCCTCTGTCACCACCAACTCATACTTACCTGGCAGGGGAGATACCATGATCAAGAAGGTGGTTCACCCAGGGCGAGGCTCAGTCATTGCACTGCGACTGTGCTGACCACTGCGAATTCCCCAAATGTGGGAATCTCGACTGCATAATTTGTGGTAGTGGGGGACTGCGTTCGCGCTCTCCCCTGATATTGAAGTCAAAGAAAAACCAGGTGTCCCGTTTAATCATCACTGTCTGAATCCCTAGTGAAATCAACCACATTTCAGCAGGATTTTACACGGATTAATCACCACTGCACTGGAGTCTCCAGTGGAGGGAGTCTACAATCAGCAAATCACTGTCTGAATCCAAAGTGAAATCAACCAGATTTCAGCATTAATCATCACTGCGCTGGAGTCTCCAGTGGAGCACGTCTCAAATCAGCAAATCACTGTCTGAATCCAAAGTGAAATCAAGCACATTTCAGCAGGACTTTACACTTTTGCTTGTAAACAAATCAATGAGTTTTTGATGGCTGGTGCTGGGGAATGGGTTTGGCATTGGACAACCGCAGCTCAACCAGTCCCAACCACAAGAGGGATCACTGTTGCGACTGGGATATAAGGCTGCCTGCCACCTGATTCCGCAACTGACTTTGGTTTCTCTTCAATACGCATAAGTCTTTCGCCTTTTACTAAAGACTTCCGTGGAGAGGAACAACAATGAGTTGACCATATTTTTGGCAGGCTCTGCCAATTGGCTGAGCCTCATGTACTTGTGTGAAAAGAAAAGTAGTTGGACAGAGGCTCCTGACAATGGAGCACAAACAAAGTTGTGTTTACTTATCACTGGAGTCACTAGTGCAGCAAGTCTCAAATCACTGTCTGAATCCAAAGTGAAATCAACCAGATTTCAGCAGGATTTTACAGGGATTAATGGTCACTTTACTGGAGTCTCCGGTGGAGCACGTCTCAAATCAGCAAATCACTGTCTGAATTCATTGTGAAATCAACAAGATTTTCAGCAGGAATCATCACTGGAGTCACTAGTGGAGCCTTGCAGCAAGTCTCAAATCTCTGTCTGAATCCATTGTGAAATCAACAAGATTTTCAGCAGGACTTTACAGTGATTAATCATCACTGGAGTCTCTAGTGTCTGAAACAACAGTGAAATCAACCAGATTTCAGCAGGAGTTTACACTTTTGCTTGTAAACAAATCAATGATTTTAGCTTTTTTGAGGACGGGGGCAGCGTGGGGAGTGGGTTGTTAAGTAGCAAGCGACTGCTACGCCCAGTTGAAAGAACCGCACCGCGACAATTGAGATATGTGCTGGTACGTTGGGTCTGCAAACAAACAGTTTGGTGTTATCGCTTCTCGGCCTTTTGGCTAAGATCAAGTGTAGTATCTGTTCTTATCAGTTTAATATCTGATATGTCCTCTATAGGAGGACTACATATTAAGCCGATTTTTAGCTCTGGGAGATGAAAAAGGGGCTTGCTCTGTTCACTCCAAGCATCGGCCCGGTATTGCAGCACCTCCGGGAACGGTGCACCCTTTAAATTGTGGAAAATAAAAGAAAGGGTAACCTGAATCAGTGGTGTGGTGTTGGAAATGATTTCTGCTTTGAGTAAAACAAGTCTCACCTCCACATAGTTTTTAAGACTGAGGCTTTTGGCAAGTGACTTATGCTTACTCATCAATAGTGCCTTTGTTTTGCAAGTCTCAAATCACTGATTTTAACTTCACCGATCTGTGAGGACGGTGCCATCTGCGAACCGTCACCACAAATGCTGTGACTGGGAATACCGTCCCTGCCTCTGTCACCACCAACTCATACTTACCTGGCAGGGGAGATACCATGATCAAGAAGGTGGTTCACCCAGGGCGAGGCTCAGTCATTGCACTGCGACTGTGCTGACCACTGCGAATTCCCCAAATGTGGGAATCTCGACTGCATAATTTGTGGTAGTGGGGGACTGCGTTCGCGCTCTCCCCTGATATTGAAGTCAAAGAAAAACCAGGTGTCCCGTTTAATCATCACTGTCTGAATCCATTGTGAAATCAACAAGATTTTCAGCAGGACTTTACAGTGATTAATCATCACTGGAGTCACTAGTGGAGCCTTGCAGCAAGTCTCAAATCTCTGTCTGAATCCATTGTGAAATCAACAAGATTTTCAGCAGGACTTTACAGTGATTAATCATCACTGGAGTCTCTAGTGTCTGAAACAACAGTGAAATCAACCAGATTTCAGCAGGAGTTTACACTTTTGCTTGTAAACAAATCAATGATTTTAGCTTTTTTGAGGACGGGGGCAGCGTGGGGAGTGGGTTGTTAAGTAGCAAGCGACTGCTACGCCCAGTTGAAAGAACCGCACCGCGACAATTGAGATATGTGCTGGTACGTTGGGTCTGCAAACAAACAGTTTGGTGTTATCGCTTCTCGGCCTTTTGGCTAAGATCAAGTGTAGTATCTGTTCTTATCAGTTTAATATCTGATATGTCCTCTATACGAGGACTACATATTAAGCCGATTTTTAGCTCTGGGAGATGAAAAAGGGGCTTGCTCCGTTCACTCCAAGCATCGGCCCGGTATTGCAGCACCTCCGGGAACGGTGCACCCTTTAAATTGTGGAAAATAAAAGAAAGGGTAACCTGAATCAGTGGTGTGGTGTTGGAAATGATTTCTGCTTTGAGTAAAACAAGTCTCACCTCCACATAGTTTTTAAGACTGAGGCTTTTGGCAAGTGACTTATGCTTACTCATCAATAGTGCCTTTGTTTTGCAAGTCTCAAATCACTGATTTTAACTTCACCGATCTGTGAGGACGGTGCCATCTGCGAACCGTCACCACAAATGCTGTGACTGGGAATACCGTCCCTGCCTCTGTCACCACCAACTCATACTTACCTGGCAGGGGAGATACCATGATCAAGAAGGTGGTTCACCCAGGGCGAGGCTCAGTCATTGCACTGCGACTGTGCTGACCACTGCGAATTCCCCAAATGTGGGAATCTCGACTGCATAATTTGTGGTAGTGGGGGACTGCGTTCGCGCTCTCCCCTGATATTGAAGTCAAAGAAAAACCAGGTGTCCCGTTTAATCATCACTGTCTGAATCCCTAGTGAAATCAACCACATTTCAGCAGGATTTTACACGGATTAATCACCACTGCACTGGAGTCTCCGGTGGAGGGAGTCTACAATCAGCAAATCACTGTCTGAATCCAAAGTGAAATCAACCAGATTTCAGCATTAATCATCACTGCGCTGGAGTCTCCAGTGGAGCACGTCTCAAATCAGCAAATCACTGTCTGAATCCAAAGTGAAATCAAGCACATTTCAGCAGGACTTTACACTTTTGCTTGTAAACAAATCAATGAGTTTTTGATGGCTGGTGCTGGGGAATGGGTTTGGCATTGGACAACCGCAGCTCAACCAGTCCCAACCACAAGAGGGATCACTGTTGCGACTGGGATATAAGGCTGCCTGCCACCTGATTCCGCAACTGACTTTGGTTTCTCTTCAATACGCATAAGTCTTTCGCCTTTTACTAAAGACTTCCGTGGAGAGGAACAACAATGAGTTGACCATATTTTTGGCAGGCTCTGCCAATTGGCTGAGCCTCATGTACTTGTGTGAAAAGAAAAGTAGTTGGACAGAGGCTCCTGACAATGGAGCACAAACAAAGTTGTGTTTACTTATCACTGGAGTCACTAGTGCAGCAAGTCTCAAATCACTGTCTGAATCCAAAGTGAAATCAACCAGATTTCAGCAGGATTTTACAGGGATTAATGGTCACTTTACTGGAGTCTCCGGTGGAGCACGTCTCAAATCAGCAAATCACTGTCTGAATTCATTGTGAAATCAACAAGATTTTCAGCAGGAATCATCACTGGAGTCACTAGTGGAGCCTTGCAGCAAGTCTCAAATCTCTGTCTGAATCCATTGTGAAATCAACAAGATTTTCAGCAGGACTTTACAGTGATTAATCATCACTGGAGTCTCTAGTGTCTGAAACAACAGTGAAATCAACCAGATTTCAGCAGGAGTTTACACTTTTGCTTGTAAACAAATCAATGATTTTAGCTTTTTTGAGGACGGGGGCAGCGTGGGGAGTGGGTTGTTAAGTAGCAAGCGACTGCTACGCCCAGTTGAAAGAACCGCACCGCGACAATTGAGATATGTGCTGGTACGTTGGGTCTGCAAACAAACAGTTTGGTGTTATCGCTTCTCGGCCTTTTGGCTAAGATCAAGTGTAGTATCTGTTCTTATCAGTTTAATATCTGATATGTCCTCTATACGAGGACTACATATTAAGCCGATTTTTAGCTCTGGGAGATGAAAAAGGGGCTTGCTCCGTTCACTCCAAGCATCGGCCCGGTATTGCAGCACCTCCGGGAACGGTGCACCCTTTAAATTGTGGAAAATAAAAGAAAGGGTAACCTGAATCAGTGGTGTGGTGTTGGAAATGATTTCTGCTTTGAGTAAAACAAGTCTCACCTCCACATAGTTTTTAAGACTGAGGCTTTTGGCAAGTGACTTATGCTTACTCATCAATAGTGCCTTTGTTTTGCAAGTCTCAAATCACTGATTTTAACTTCACCGATCTGTGAGGACGGTGCCATCTGCGAACCGTCACCACAAATGCTGTGACTGGGAATACCGTCCCTGCCTCTGTCACCACCAACTCATACTTACCTGGCAGGGGAGATACCATGATCAAGAAGGTGGTTCACCCAGGGCGAGGCTCAGTCATTGCACTGCGACTGTGCTGACCACTGCGAATTCCCCAAATGTGGGAATCTCGACTGCATAATTTGTGGTAGTGGGGGACTGCGTTCGCGCTCTCCCCTGATATTGAAGTCAAAGAAAAACCAGGTGTCCCGTTTAATCATCACTGTCTGAATCCCTAGTGAAATCAACCACATTTCAGCAGGATTTTACACGGATTAATCACCACTGCACTGGAGTCTCCGGTGGAGGGAGTCTACAATCAGCAAATCACTGTCTGAATCCAAAGTGAAATCAACCAGATTTCAGCATTAATCATCACTGCGCTGGAGTCTCCAGTGGAGCACGTCTCAAATCAGCAAATCACTGTCTGAATCCAAAGTGAAATCAAGCACATTTCAGCAGGACTTTACACTTTTGCTTGTAAACAAATCAATGAGTTTTTGATGGCTGGTGCTGGGGAATGGGTTTGGCATTGGACAACCGCAGCTCAACCAGTCCCAACCACAAGAGGGATCACTGTTGCGACTGGGATATAAGGCTGCCTGCCACCTGATTCCGCAACTGACTTTGGTTTCTCTTCAATACGCATAAGTCTTTCGCCTTTTACTAAAGACTTCCGTGGAGAGGAACAACAATGAGTTGACCATATTTTTGGCAGGCTCTGCCAATTGGCTGAGCCTCATGTACTTGTGTGAAAAGAAAAGTAGTTGGACAGAGGCTCCTGACAATGGAGCACAAACAAAGTTGTGTTTACTTATCACTGGAGTCACTAGTGCAGCAAGTCTCAAATCACTGTCTGAATCCAAAGTGAAATCAACCAGATTTCAGCAGGATTTTACAGGGATTAATGGTCACTTTACTGGAGTCTCCGGTGGAGCACGTCTCAAATCAGCAAATCACTGTCTGAATTCATTGTGAAATCAACAAGATTTTCAGCAGGAATCATCACTGGAGTCACTAGTGGAGCCTTGCAGCAAGTCTCAAATCTCTGTCTGAATCCATTGTGAAATCAACAAGATTTTCAGCAGGACTTTACAGTGATTAATCATCACTGGAGTCTCTAGTGTCTGAAACAACAGTGAAATCAACCAGATTTCAGCAGGAGTTTACACTTTTGCTTGTAAACAAATCAATGATTTTAGCTTTTTTGAGGACGGGGGCAGCGTGGGGAGTGGGTTGTTAAGTAGCAAGCGACTGCTACGCCCAGTTGAAAGAACCGCACCGCGACAATTGAGATATGTGCTGGTACGTTGGGTCTGCAAACAAACAGTTTGGTGTTATCGCTTCTCGGCCTTTTGGCTAAGATCAAGTGTAGTATCTGTTCTTATCAGTTTAATATCTGATATGTCCTCTATACGAGGACTACATATTAAGCCGATTTTTAGCTCTGGGAGATGAAAAAGGGGCTTGCTCCGTTCACTCCAAGCATCGACCCGGTATTGCAGCACCTCCGGGAACGGTGCACCCTTTAAATTGTGGAAAATAAAAGAAATGGTAACCTGAATCAGTGGTGTGGTGTTGGAAATGATTTCTGCTTTGAGTAAAACAAGTCTCACCTCCACATAGTTTTTAAGACTGAGGCTTTTGGCAAGTGACTTATGCTTACTCATCAATAGTGCCTTTGTTTTGCAAGTCTCAAATCACTGATTTTAACTTCACCGATCTGTGAGGACGGTGCCATCTGCGAACCGTCACCACAAATGCTGTGACTGGGAATACCGTCCCTGCCTCTGTCACCACCAACTCATACTTACCTGGCAGGGGAGATACCATGATCAAGAAGGTGGTTCACCCAGGGCGAGGCTCAGTCATTGCACTGCGACTGTGCTGACCACTGCGAATTCCCCAAATGTGGGAATCTCGACTGCATAATTTGTGGTAGTGGGGGACTGCGTTCGCGCTCTCCCCTGATATTGAAGTCAAAGAAAAACCAGGTGTCCCGTTTAATCATCACTGTCTGAATCCCTAGTGAAATCAACCACATTTCAGCAGGATTTTACACGGATTAATCACCACTGCACTGGAGTCTCCGGTGGAGGGAGTCTACAATCAGCAAATCACTGTCTGAATCCAAAGTGAAATCAACCAGATTTCAGCATTAATCATCACTGCGCTGGAGTCTCCAGTGGAGCACGTCTCAAATCAGCAAATCACTGTCTGAATCCAAAGTGAAATCAAGCACATTTCAGCAGGACTTTACACTTTTGCTTGTAAACAAATCAATGAGTTTTTGATGGATGGTGCTGGGGAATGGGTTTGGCATTGGACAACCGCAGCTCAACCAGTCCCAACCACAAGAGGGATCAAATCATGTGCTGACCACTGCGAATTCCCCAAATGTGGGAATCTCGACTGCATAATTTGTGGTAGTGGGGGACTGCGTTCGCGCTCTCCCCTGATATTGAAGTCAAAGAAAAACCAGGTGTCCCGTTTAATCATCACTGTCTGAATCCCTAGTGAAATCAACCACATTTCAGCAGGATTTTACACGGATTAATCACCACTGCACTGGAGTCTCCGGTGGAGGGAGTCTACAATCAGCAAATCACTGTCTGAATCCAAAGTGAAATCAACCAGATTTCAGCATTAATCATCACTGCGCTGGAGTCTCCAGTGGAGCACGTCTCAAATCAGCAAATCACTGTCTGAATCCAAAGTGAAATCAAGCACATTTCAGCAGGACTTTACACTTTTGCTTGTAAACAAATCAATGAGTTTTTGATGGCTGGTGCTGGGGAATGGGTTTGGCATTGGACAACCGCAGCTCAACCAGTCCCAACCACAAGAGGGATCACTGTTGCGACTGGGATATAAGGCTGCCTGCCACCTGATTCCGCAACTGACTTTGGTTTCTCTTCAATACGCATAAGTCTTTCGCCTTTTACTAAAGACTTCCGTGGAGAGGAACAACAATGAGTTGACCATATTTTTGGCAGGCTCTGCCAATTGGCTGAGCCTCATGTACTTGTGTGAAAAGAAAAGTAGTTGGACAGAGGCTCCTGACAATGGAGCACAAACAAAGTTGTGTTTACTTATCACTGGAGTCACTAGTGCAGCAAGTCTCAAATCACTGTCTGAATCCAAAGTGAAATCAACCAGATTTCAGCAGGATTTTACAGGGATTAATGGTCACTTTACTGGAGTCTCCGGTGGAGCACGTCTCAAATCAGCAAATCACTGTCTGAATTCATTGTGAAATCAACAAGATTTTCAGCAGGAATCATCACTGGAGTCACTAGTGGAGCCTTGCAGCAAGTCTCAAATCTCTGTCTGAATCCATTGTGAAATCAACAAGATTTTCAGCAGGACTTTACAGTGATTAATCATCACTGGAGTCTCTAGTGTCTGAAACAACAGTGAAATCAACCAGATTTCAGCAGGAGTTTACACTTTTGCTTGTAAACAAATCAATGATTTTAGCTTTTTTGAGGACGGGGGCAGCGTGGGGAGTGGGTTGTTAAGTAGCAAGCGACTGCTACGCCCAGTTGAAAGAACCGCACCGCGACAATTGAGATATGTGCTGGTACGTTGGGTCTGCAAACAAACAGTTTGGTGTTATCGCTTCTCGGCCTTTTGGCTAAGATCAAGTGTAGTATCTGTTCTTATCAGTTTAATATCTGATATGTCCTCTATACGAGGACTACATATTAAGCCGATTTTTAGCTCTGGGAGATGAAAAAGGGGCTTGCTCCGTTCACTCCAAGCATCGACCCGGTATTGCAGCACCTCCGGGAACGGTGCACCCTTTAAATTGTGGAAAATAAAAGAAATGGTAACCTGAATCAGTGGTGTGGTGTTGGAAATGATTTCTGCTTTGAGTAAAACAAGTCTCACCTCCACATAGTTTTTAAGACTGAGGCTTTTGGCAAGTGACTTATGCTTACTCATCAATAGTGCCTTTGTTTTGCAAGTCTCAAATCACTGATTTTAACTTCACCGATCTGTGAGGACGGTGCCATCTGCGAACCGTCACCACAAATGCTGTGACTGGGAATACCGTCCCTGCCTCTGTCACCACCAACTCATACTTACCTGGCAGGGGAGATACCATGATCAAGAAGGTGGTTCACCCAGGGCGAGGCTCAGTCATTGCACTGCGACTGTGCTGACCACTGCGAATTCCCCAAATGTGGGAATCTCGACTGCATAATTTGTGGTAGTGGGGGACTGCGTTCGCGCTCTCCCCTGATATTGAAGTCAAAGAAAAACCAGGTGTCCCGTTTAATCATCACTGTCTGAATCCAAAGTGAAATCAACCAGATTTCAGCAGGATTTTACAGGGATTAATGGTCACTTTACTGGAGTCTCCGGTGGAGCACGTCTCAAATCAGCAAATCATTGTCTGAATTCATTGTGAAATCAACAAGATTTTCAGCAGGAATCATCACTGGAGTCACTAGTGGAGCCTTGCAGCAAGTCTCAAATCTCTGTCTGAATCCATTGTGAAATCAACAAGATTTTCAGCAGGACTTTACAGTGATTAATCATCACTGGAGTCTCTAGTGTCTGAAACAACAGTGAAATCAACCAGATTTCAGCAGGAGTTTACACTTTTGCTTGTAAACAAATCAATGATTTTAGCTTTTTTGAGGACGGGGGCAGCGTGGGGAGTGGGTTGTTAAGTAGCAAGCGACTGCTACGCCCAGTTGAAAGAACCGCACCGCGACAATTGAGATATGTGCTGGTACGTTGGGTCTGCAAACAAACAGTTTGGTGTTATCGCTTCTCGGCCTTTTGGCTAAGATCAAGTGTAGTATCTGTTCTTATCAGTTTAATATCTGATATGTCCTCTATACGAGGACTACATATTAAGCCGATTTTTAGCTCTGGGAGATGAAAAAGGGGCTTGCTCCGTTCACTCCAAGCATCGACCCGGTATTGCAGCACCTCCGGGAACGGTGCACCCTTTAAATTGTGGAAAATAAAAGAAATGGTAACCTGAATCAGTGGTGTGGTGTTGGAAATGATTTCTGCTTTGAGTAAAACAAGTCTCACCTCCACATAGTTTTTAAGACTGAGGCTTTTGGCAAGTGACTTATGCTTACTCATCAATAGTGCCTTTGTTTTGCAAGTCTCAAATCACTGATTTTAACTTCACCGATCTGTGAGGACGGTGCCATCTGCGAACCGTCACCACAAATGCTGTGACTGGGAATACCGTCCCTGCCTCTGTCACCACCAACTCATACTTACCTGGCAGGGGAGATACCATGATCAAGAAGGTGGTTCACCCAGGGCGAGGCTCAGTCATTGCACTGCGACTGTGCTGACCACTGCGAATTCCCCAAATGTGGGAATCTCGACTGCATAATTTGTGGTAGTGGGGGACTGCGTTCGCGCTCTCCCCTGATATTGAAGTCAAAGAAAAACCAGGTGTCCCGTTTAATCATCACTGTCTGAATCCCTAGTGAAATCAACCACATTTCAGCAGGATTTTACACGGATTAATCACCACTGCACTGGAGTCTCCGGTGGAGGGAGTCTACAATCAGCAAATCACTGTCTGAATCCAAAGTGAAATCAACCAGATTTCAGCATTAATCATCACTGCGCTGGAGTCTCCAGTGGAGCACGTCTCAAATCAGCAAATCACTGTCTGAATCCAAAGTGAAATCAAGCACATTTCAGCAGGACTTTACACTTTTGCTTGTAAACAAATCAATGAGTTTTTGATGGCTGGTGCTGGGGAATGGGTTTGGCATTGGACAACCGCAGCTCAACCAGTCCCAACCACAAGAGGGATCACTGTTGCGACTGGGATATAAGGCTGCCTGTCACCTGATTCCGCAACTGACTTTGGTTTCTCTTCAATACGCATAAGTCTTTCGCCTTTTACTAAAGACTTCCGTGGAGAGGAACAACAATGAGTTGACCATATTTTTGGCAGGCTCTGCCAATTGGCTGAGCCTCATGTACTTGTGTGAAAAGAAAAGTAGTTGGACAGAGGCTCCTGACAATGGAGCACAAACAAAGTTGTGTTTACTTATCACTGGAGTCACTAGTGCAGCAAGTCTCAAATCACTGTCTGAATCCAAAGTGAAATCAACCAGATTTCAGCAGGATTTTACAGGGATTAATGGTCACTTTACTGGAGTCTCCGGTGGAGCACGTCTCAAATCAGCAAATCACTGTCTGAATTCATTGTGAAATCAACAAGATTTTCAGCAGGAATCATCACTGGAGTCACTAGTGGAGCCTTGCAGCAAGTCTCAAATCTCTGTCTGAATCCATTGTGAAATCAACAAGATTTTCAGCAGGACTTTACAGTGATTAATCATCACTGGAGTCTCTAGTGTCTGAAACAACAGTGAAATCAACCAGATTTCAGCAGGAGTTTACACTTTTGCTTGTAAACAAATCAATGATTTTAGCTTTTTTGAGGACGGGGGCAGCGTGGGGAGTGGGTTGTTAAGTAGCAAGCGACTGCTACGCCCAGTTGAAAGAACCGCACCGCGACAATTGAGATATGTGCTGGTACGTTGGGTCTGCAAACAAACAGTTTGGTGTTATCGCTTCTCGGCCTTTTGGCTAAGATCAAGTGTAGTATCTGTTCTTATCAGTTTAATATCTGATATGTCCTCTATACGAGGACTACATATTAAGCCGATTTTTAGCTCTGGGAGATGAAAAAGGGGCTTGCTCCGTTCACTCCAAGCATCGACCCGGTATTGCAGCACCTCCGGGAACGGTGCACCCTTTAAATTGTGGAAAATAAAAGAAAGGGTAACCTGAATCAGTGGTGTGGTGTTGGAAATGATTTCTGCTTTGAGTAAAACAAGTCTCACCTCCACATAGTTTTTAAGACTGAGGCTTTTGGCAAGTGACTTATGCTTACTCATCAATAGTGCCTTTGTTTTGCAAGTCTCAAATCACTGATTTTAACTTCACCGATCTGTGAGGACGGTGCCATCTGCGAACCGTCACCACAAATGCTGTGACTGGGAATACCGTCCCTGCCTCTGTCACCACCAACTCATACTTACCTGGCAGGGGAGATACCATGATCAAGAAGGTGGTTCACCCAGGGCGAGGCTCAGTCATTGCACTGCGACTGTGCTGACCACTGCGAATTCCCCAAATGTGGGAATCTCGACTGCATAATTTGTGGTAGTGGGGGACTGCGTTCGCGCTCTCCCCTGATATTGAAGTCAAAGAAAAACCAGGTGTCCCGTTTAATCATCACTGTCTGAATCCATTGTGAAATCAACAAGATTTTCAGCAGGACTTTACAGTGATTAATCATCACTGGAGTCACTAGTGGAGCCTTGCAGCAAGTCTCAAATCTCTGTCTGAATCCATTGTGAAATCAACAAGATTTTCAGCAGGACTTTACAGTGATTAATCATCACTGGAGTCTCTAGTGTCTGAAACAACAGTGAAATCAACCAGATTTCAGCAGGAGTTTACACTTTTGCTTGTAAACAAATCAATGATTTTAGCTTTTTTGAGGACGGGGGCAGCGTGGGGAGTGGGTTGTTAAGTAGCAAGCGACTGCTACGCCCAGTTGAAAGAACCGCACCGCGACAATTGAGATATGTGCTGGTACGTTGGGTCTGCAAACAAACAGTTTGGTGTTATCGCTTCTCGGCCTTTTGGCTAAGATCAAGTGTAGTATCTGTTCTTATCAGTTTAATATCTGATATGTCCTCTATACGAGGACTACATATTAAGCCGATTTTTAGCTCTGGGAGATGAAAAAGGGGCTTGCTCCGTTCACTCCAAGCATCGGCCCGGTATTGCAGCACCTCCGGGAACGGTGCACCCTTTAAATTGTGGAAAATAAAAGAAAGGGTAACCTGAATCAGTGGTGTGGTGTTGGAAATGATTTCTGCTTTGAGTAAAACAAGTCTCACCTCCACATAGTTTTTAAGACTGAGGCTTTTGGCAAGTGACTTATGCTTACTCATCAATAGTGCCTTTGTTTTGCAAGTCTCAAATCACTGATTTTAACTTCACCGATCTGTGAGGACGGTGCCATCTGCGAACCGTCACCACAAATGCTGTGACTGGGAATACCGTCCCTGCCTCTGTCACCACCAACTCATACTTACCTGGCAGGGGAGATACCATGATCAAGAAGGTGGTTCACCCAGGGCGAGGCTCAGTCATTGCACTGCGACTGTGCTGACCACTGCGAATTCCCCAAATGTGGGAATCTCGACTGCATAATTTGTGGTAGTGGGGGACTGCGTTCGCGCTCTCCCCTGATATTGAAGTCAAAGAAAAACCAGGTGTCCCGTTTAATCATCACTGTCTGAATCCCTAGTGAAATCAACCACATTTCAGCAGGATTTTACACGGATTAATCACCACTGCACTGGAGTCTCCGGTGGAGGGAGTCTACAATCAGCAAATCACTGTCTGAATCCAAAGTGAAATCAACCAGATTTCAGCATTAATCATCACTGCGCTGGAGTCTCCAGTGGAGCACGTCTCAAATCAGCAAATCACTGTCTGAATCCAAAGTGAAATCAAGCACATTTCAGCAGGACTTTACACTTTTGCTTGTAAACAAATCAATGAGTTTTTGATGGCTGGTGCTGGGGAATGGGTTTGGCATTGGACAACCGCAGCTCAACCAGTCCCAACCACAAGAGGGATCACTGTTGCGACTGGGATATAAGGCTGCCTGCCACCTGATTCCGCAACTGACTTTGGTTTCTCTTCAATACGCATAAGTCTTTCGCCTTTTACTAAAGACTTCCGTGGAGAGGAACAACAATGAGTTGACCATATTTTTGGCAGGCTCTGCCAATTGGCTGAGCCTCATGTACTTGTGTGAAAAGAAAAGTAGTTGGACAGAGGCTCCTGACAATGGAGCACAAACAAAGTTGTGTTTACTTATCACTGGAGTCACTAGTGCAGCAAGTCTCAAATCACTGTCTGAATCCAAAGTGAAATCAACCAGATTTCAGCAGGATTTTACAGGGATTAATGGTCACTT
This sequence comes from Gasterosteus aculeatus, assembly GCF_964276395.1. Classification (NCBI taxonomy): domain Eukaryota; kingdom Metazoa; phylum Chordata; class Actinopteri; order Perciformes; family Gasterosteidae; genus Gasterosteus; species Gasterosteus aculeatus. The sequence goes on from NC_135689.1 coordinate 25,350,717, forward strand.
TACTGGAGTCTCCGGTGGAGCACGTCTCAAATCAGCAAATCACTGTCTGAATTCATTGTGAAATCAACAAGATTTTCAGCAGGAATCATCACTGGAGTCACTAGTGGAGCCTTGCAGCAAGTCTCAAATCTCTGTCTGAATCCATTGTGAAATCAACAAGATTTTCAGCAGGACTTTACAGTGATTAATCATCACTGGAGTCTCTAGTGTCTGAAACAACAGTGAAATCAACCAGATTTCAGCAGGAGTTTACACTTTTGCTTGTAAACAAATCAATGATTTTAGCTTTTTTGAGGACGGGGGCAGCGTGGGGAGTGGGTTGTTAAGTAGCAAGCGACTGCTACGCCCAGTTGAAAGAACCGCACCGCGACAATTGAGATATGTGCTGGTACGTTGGGTCTGCAAACAAACAGTTTGGTGTTATCGCTTCTCGGCCTTTTGGCTAAGATCAAGTGTAGTATCTGTTCTTATCAGTTTAATATCTGATATGTCCTCTATACGAGGACTACATATTAAGCCGATTTTTAGCTCTGGGAGATGAAAAAGGGGCTTGCTCCGTTCACTCCAAGCATCGGCCCGGTATTGCAGCACCTCCGGGAACGGTGCACCCTTTAAATTGTGGAAAATAAAAGAAAGGGTAACCTGAATCAGTGGTGTGGTGTTGGAAATGATTTCTGCTTTGAGTAAAACAAGTCTCACCTCCACATAGTTTTTAAGACTGAGGCTTTTGGCAAGTGACTTATGCTTACTCATCAATAGTGCCTTTGTTTTGCAAGTCTCAAATCACTGATTTTAACTTCACCGATCTGTGAGGACGGTGCCATCTGCGAACCGTCACCACAAATGCTGTGACTGGGAATACCGTCCCTGCCTCTGTCACCACCAACTCATACTTACCTGGCAGGGGAGATACCATGATCAAGAAGGTGGTTCACCCAGGGCGAGGCTCAGTCATTGCACTGCGACTGTGCTGACCACTGCGAATTCCCCAAATGTGGGAATCTCGACTGCATAATTTGTGGTAGTGGGGGACTGCGTTCGCGCTCTCCCCTGATATTGAAGTCAAAGAAAAACCAGGTGTCCCGTTTAATCATCACTGTCTGAATCCCTAGTGAAATCAACCACATTTCAGCAGGATTTTACACGGATTAATCACCACTGCACTGGAGTCTCCGGTGGAGGGAGTCTACAATCAGCAAATCACTGTCTGAATCCAAAGTGAAATCAACCAGATTTCAGCATTAATCATCACTGCGCTGGAGTCTCCAGTGGAGCACGTCTCAAATCAGCAAATCACTGTCTGAATCCAAAGTGAAATCAAGCACATTTCAGCAGGACTTTACACTTTTGCTTGTAAACAAATCAATGAGTTTTTGATGGCTGGTGCTGGGGAATGGGTTTGGCATTGGACAACCGCAGCTCAACCAGTCCCAACCACAAGAGGGATCACTGTTGCGACTGGGATATAAGGCTGCCTGCCACCTGATTCCGCAACTGACTTTGGTTTCTCTTCAATACGCATAAGTCTTTCGCCTTTTACTAAAGACTTCCGTGGAGAGGAACAACAATGAGTTGACCATATTTTTGGCAGGCTCTGCCAATTGGCTGAGCCTCATGTACTTGTGTGAAAAGAAAAGTAGTTGGACAGAGGCTCCTGACAATGGAGCACAAACAAAGTTGTGTTTACTTATCACTGGAGTCACTAGTGCAGCAAGTCTCAAATCACTGTCTGAATCCAAAGTGAAATCAACCAGATTTCAGCAGGATTTTACAGGGATTAATGGTCACTTTACTGGAGTCTCCGGTGGAGCACGTCTCAAATCAGCAAATCACTGTCTGAATTCATTGTGAAATCAACAAGATTTTCAGCAGGAATCATCACTGGAGTCACTAGTGGAGCCTTGCAGCAAGTCTCAAATCTCTGTCTGAATCCATTGTGAAATCAACAAGATTTTCAGCAGGACTTTACAGTGATTAATCATCACTGGAGTCTCTAGTGTCTGAAACAACAGTGAAATCAACCAGATTTCAGCAGGAGTTTACACTTTTGCTTGTAAACAAATCAATGATTTTAGCTTTTTTGAGGACGGGGGCAGCGTGGGGAGTGGGTTGTTAAGTAGCAAGCGACTGCTACGCCCAGTTGAAAGAACCGCACCGCGACAATTGAGATATGTGCTGGTACGTTGGGTCTGCAAACAAACAGTTTGGTGTTATCGCTTCTCGGCCTTTTGGCTAAGATCAAGTGTAGTATCTGTTCTTATCAGTTTAATATCTGATATGTCCTCTATACGAGGACTACATATTAAGCCGATTTTTAGCTCTGGGAGATGAAAAAGGGGCTTGCTCCGTTCACTCCAAGCATCGACCCGGTATTGCAGCACCTCCGGGAACGGTGCACCCTTTAAATTGTGGAAAATAAAAGAAATGGTAACCTGAATCAGTGGTGTGGTGTTGGAAATGATTTCTGCTTTGAGTAAAACAAGTCTCACCTCCACATAGTTTTTAAGACTGAGGCTTTTGGCAAGTGACTTATGCTTACTCATCAATAGTGCCTTTGTTTTGCAAGTCTCAAATCACTGATTTTAACTTCACCGATCTGTGAGGACGGTGCCATCTGCGAACCGTCACCACAAATGCTGTGACTGGGAATACCGTCCCTGCCTCTGTCACCACCAACTCATACTTACCTGGCAGGGGAGATACCATGATCAAGAAGGTGGTTCACCCAGGGCGAGGCTCAGTCATTGCACTGCGACTGTGCTGACCACTGCGAATTCCCCAAATGTGGGAATCTCGACTGCATAATTTGTGGTAGTGGGGGACTGCGTTCGCGCTCTCCCCTGATATTGAAGTCAAAGAAAAACCAGGTGTCCCGTTTAATCATCACTGTCTGAATCCCTAGTGAAATCAACCACATTTCAGCAGGATTTTACACGGATTAATCACCACTGCACTGGAGTCTCCGGTGGAGGGAGTCTACAATCAGCAAATCACTGTCTGAATCCAAAGTGAAATCAACCAGATTTCAGCATTAATCATCACTGCGCTGGAGTCTCCAGTGGAGCACGTCTCAAATCAGCAAATCACTGTCTGAATCCAAAGTGAAATCAAGCACATTTCAGCAGGACTTTACACTTTTGCTTGTAAACAAATCAATGAGTTTTTGATGGATGGTGCTGGGGAATGGGTTTGGCATTGGACAACCGCAGCTCAACCAGTCCCAACCACAAGAGGGATCAAATCATGTGCTGACCACTGCGAATTCCCCAAATGTGGGAATCTCGACTGCATAATTTGTGGTAGTGGGGGACTGCGTTCGCGCTCTCCCCTGATATTGAAGTCAAAGAAAAACCAGGTGTCCCGTTTAATCATCACTGTCTGAATCCCTAGTGAAATCAACCACATTTCAGCAGGATTTTACACGGATTAATCACCACTGCACTGGAGTCTCCGGTGGAGGGAGTCTACAATCAGCAAATCACTGTCTGAATCCAAAGTGAAATCAACCAGATTTCAGCATTAATCATCACTGCGCTGGAGTCTCCAGTGGAGCACGTCTCAAATCAGCAAATCACTGTCTGAATCCAAAGTGAAATCAAGCACATTTCAGCAGGACTTTACACTTTTGCTTGTAAACAAATCAATGAGTTTTTGATGGCTGGTGCTGGGGAATGGGTTTGGCATTGGACAACCGCAGCTCAACCAGTCCCAACCACAAGAGGGATCACTGTTGCGACTGGGATATAAGGCTGCCTGCCACCTGATTCCGCAACTGACTTTGGTTTCTCTTCAATACGCATAAGTCTTTCGCCTTTTACTAAAGACTTCCGTGGAGAGGAACAACAATGAGTTGACCATATTTTTGGCAGGCTCTGCCAATTGGCTGAGCCTCATGTACTTGTGTGAAAAGAAAAGTAGTTGGACAGAGGCTCCTGACAATGGAGCACAAACAAAGTTGTGTTTACTTATCACTGGAGTCACTAGTGCAGCAAGTCTCAAATCACTGTCTGAATCCAAAGTGAAATCAACCAGATTTCAGCAGGATTTTACAGGGATTAATGGTCACTTTACTGGAGTCTCCGGTGGAGCACGTCTCAAATCAGCAAATCACTGTCTGAATTCATTGTGAAATCAACAAGATTTTCAGCAGGAATCATCACTGGAGTCACTAGTGGAGCCTTGCAGCAAGTCTCAAATCTCTGTCTGAATCCATTGTGAAATCAACAAGATTTTCAGCAGGACTTTACAGTGATTAATCATCACTGGAGTCTCTAGTGTCTGAAACAACAGTGAAATCAACCAGATTTCAGCAGGAGTTTACACTTTTGCTTGTAAACAAATCAATGATTTTAGCTTTTTTGAGGACGGGGGCAGCGTGGGGAGTGGGTTGTTAAGTAGCAAGCGACTGCTACGCCCAGTTGAAAGAACCGCACCGCGACAATTGAGATATGTGCTGGTACGTTGGGTCTGCAAACAAACAGTTTGGTGTTATCGCTTCTCGGCCTTTTGGCTAAGATCAAGTGTAGTATCTGTTCTTATCAGTTTAATATCTGATATGTCCTCTATACGAGGACTACATATTAAGCCGATTTTTAGCTCTGGGAGATGAAAAAGGGGCTTGCTCCGTTCACTCCAAGCATCGACCCGGTATTGCAGCACCTCCGGGAACGGTGCACCCTTTAAATTGTGGAAAATAAAAGAAATGGTAACCTGAATCAGTGGTGTGGTGTTGGAAATGATTTCTGCTTTGAGTAAAACAAGTCTCACCTCCACATAGTTTTTAAGACTGAGGCTTTTGGCAAGTGACTTATGCTTACTCATCAATAGTGCCTTTGTTTTGCAAGTCTCAAATCACTGATTTTAACTTCACCGATCTGTGAGGACGGTGCCATCTGCGAACCGTCACCACAAATGCTGTGACTGGGAATACCGTCCCTGCCTCTGTCACCACCAACTCATACTTACCTGGCAGGGGAGATACCATGATCAAGAAGGTGGTTCACCCAGGGCGAGGCTCAGTCATTGCACTGCGACTGTGCTGACCACTGCGAATTCCCCAAATGTGGGAATCTCGACTGCATAATTTGTGGTAGTGGGGGACTGCGTTCGCGCTCTCCCCTGATATTGAAGTCAAAGAAAAACCAGGTGTCCCGTTTAATCATCACTGTCTGAATCCAAAGTGAAATCAACCAGATTTCAGCAGGATTTTACAGGGATTAATGGTCACTTTACTGGAGTCTCCGGTGGAGCACGTCTCAAATCAGCAAATCATTGTCTGAATTCATTGTGAAATCAACAAGATTTTCAGCAGGAATCATCACTGGAGTCACTAGTGGAGCCTTGCAGCAAGTCTCAAATCTCTGTCTGAATCCATTGTGAAATCAACAAGATTTTCAGCAGGACTTTACAGTGATTAATCATCACTGGAGTCTCTAGTGTCTGAAACAACAGTGAAATCAACCAGATTTCAGCAGGAGTTTACACTTTTGCTTGTAAACAAATCAATGATTTTAGCTTTTTTGAGGACGGGGGCAGCGTGGGGAGTGGGTTGTTAAGTAGCAAGCGACTGCTACGCCCAGTTGAAAGAACCGCACCGCGACAATTGAGATATGTGCTGGTACGTTGGGTCTGCAAACAAACAGTTTGGTGTTATCGCTTCTCGGCCTTTTGGCTAAGATCAAGTGTAGTATCTGTTCTTATCAGTTTAATATCTGATATGTCCTCTATACGAGGACTACATATTAAGCCGATTTTTAGCTCTGGGAGATGAAAAAGGGGCTTGCTCCGTTCACTCCAAGCATCGACCCGGTATTGCAGCACCTCCGGGAACGGTGCACCCTTTAAATTGTGGAAAATAAAAGAAATGGTAACCTGAATCAGTGGTGTGGTGTTGGAAATGATTTCTGCTTTGAGTAAAACAAGTCTCACCTCCACATAGTTTTTAAGACTGAGGCTTTTGGCAAGTGACTTATGCTTACTCATCAATAGTGCCTTTGTTTTGCAAGTCTCAAATCACTGATTTTAACTTCACCGATCTGTGAGGACGGTGCCATCTGCGAACCGTCACCACAAATGCTGTGACTGGGAATACCGTCCCTGCCTCTGTCACCACCAACTCATACTTACCTGGCAGGGGAGATACCATGATCAAGAAGGTGGTTCACCCAGGGCGAGGCTCAGTCATTGCACTGCGACTGTGCTGACCACTGCGAATTCCCCAAATGTGGGAATCTCGACTGCATAATTTGTGGTAGTGGGGGACTGCGTTCGCGCTCTCCCCTGATATTGAAGTCAAAGAAAAACCAGGTGTCCCGTTTAATCATCACTGTCTGAATCCCTAGTGAAATCAACCACATTTCAGCAGGATTTTACACGGATTAATCACCACTGCACTGGAGTCTCCGGTGGAGGGAGTCTACAATCAGCAAATCACTGTCTGAATCCAAAGTGAAATCAACCAGATTTCAGCATTAATCATCACTGCGCTGGAGTCTCCAGTGGAGCACGTCTCAAATCAGCAAATCACTGTCTGAATCCAAAGTGAAATCAAGCACATTTCAGCAGGACTTTACACTTTTGCTTGTAAACAAATCAATGAGTTTTTGATGGCTGGTGCTGGGGAATGGGTTTGGCATTGGACAACCGCAGCTCAACCAGTCCCAACCACAAGAGGGATCACTGTTGCGACTGGGATATAAGGCTGCCTGTCACCTGATTCCGCAACTGACTTTGGTTTCTCTTCAATACGCATAAGTCTTTCGCCTTTTACTAAAGACTTCCGTGGAGAGGAACAACAATGAGTTGACCATATTTTTGGCAGGCTCTGCCAATTGGCTGAGCCTCATGTACTTGTGTGAAAAGAAAAGTAGTTGGACAGAGGCTCCTGACAATGGAGCACAAACAAAGTTGTGTTTACTTATCACTGGAGTCACTAGTGCAGCAAGTCTCAAATCACTGTCTGAATCCAAAGTGAAATCAACCAGATTTCAGCAGGATTTTACAGGGATTAATGGTCACTTTACTGGAGTCTCCGGTGGAGCACGTCTCAAATCAGCAAATCACTGTCTGAATTCATTGTGAAATCAACAAGATTTTCAGCAGGAATCATCACTGGAGTCACTAGTGGAGCCTTGCAGCAAGTCTCAAATCTCTGTCTGAATCCATTGTGAAATCAACAAGATTTTCAGCAGGACTTTACAGTGATTAATCATCACTGGAGTCTCTAGTGTCTGAAACAACAGTGAAATCAACCAGATTTCAGCAGGAGTTTACACTTTTGCTTGTAAACAAATCAATGATTTTAGCTTTTTTGAGGACGGGGGCAGCGTGGGGAGTGGGTTGTTAAGTAGCAAGCGACTGCTACGCCCAGTTGAAAGAACCGCACCGCGACAATTGAGATATGTGCTGGTACGTTGGGTCTGCAAACAAACAGTTTGGTGTTATCGCTTCTCGGCCTTTTGGCTAAGATCAAGTGTAGTATCTGTTCTTATCAGTTTAATATCTGATATGTCCTCTATACGAGGACTACATATTAAGCCGATTTTTAGCTCTGGGAGATGAAAAAGGGGCTTGCTCCGTTCACTCCAAGCATCGACCCGGTATTGCAGCACCTCCGGGAACGGTGCACCCTTTAAATTGTGGAAAATAAAAGAAAGGGTAACCTGAATCAGTGGTGTGGTGTTGGAAATGATTTCTGCTTTGAGTAAAACAAGTCTCACCTCCACATAGTTTTTAAGACTGAGGCTTTTGGCAAGTGACTTATGCTTACTCATCAATAGTGCCTTTGTTTTGCAAGTCTCAAATCACTGATTTTAACTTCACCGATCTGTGAGGACGGTGCCATCTGCGAACCGTCACCACAAATGCTGTGACTGGGAATACCGTCCCTGCCTCTGTCACCACCAACTCATACTTACCTGGCAGGGGAGATACCATGATCAAGAAGGTGGTTCACCCAGGGCGAGGCTCAGTCATTGCACTGCGACTGTGCTGACCACTGCGAATTCCCCAAATGTGGGAATCTCGACTGCATAATTTGTGGTAGTGGGGGACTGCGTTCGCGCTCTCCCCTGATATTGAAGTCAAAGAAAAACCAGGTGTCCCGTTTAATCATCACTGTCTGAATCCCTAGTGAAATCAACCACATTTCAGCAGGATTTTACACGGATTAATCACCACTGCACTGGAGTCTCCGGTGGAGGGAGTCTACAATCAGCAAATCACTGTCTGAATCCAAAGTGAAATCAACCAGATTTCAGCATTAATCATCACTGCGCTGGAGTCTCCAGTGGAGCACGTCTCAAATCAGCAAATCACTGTCTGAATCCAAAGTGAAATCAAGCACATTTCAGCAGGACTTTACACTTTTGCTTGTAAACAAATCAATGAGTTTTTGATGGCTGGTGCTGGGGAATGGGTTTGGCATTGGACAACCGCAGCTCAACCAGTCCCAACCACAAGAGGGATCACTGTTGCGACTGGGATATAAGGCTGCCTGCCACCTGATTCCGCAACTGACTTTGGTTTCTCTTCAATACGCATAAGTCTTTCGCCTTTTACTAAAGACTTCCGTGGAGAGGAACAACAATGAGTTGACCATATTTTTGGCAGGCTCTGCCAATTGGCTGAGCCTCATGTACTTGTGTGAAAAGAAAAGTAGTTGGACAGAGGCTCCTGACAATGGAGCACAAACAAAGTTGTGTTTACTTATCACTGGAGTCACTAGTGCAGCAAGTCTCAAATCACTGTCTGAATCCAAAGTGAAATCAACCAGATTTCAGCAGGATTTTACAGGGATTAATGGTCACTTTACTGGAGTCTCCGGTGGAGCACGTCTCAAATCAGCAAATCACTGTCTGAATTCATTGTGAAATCAACAAGATTTTCAGCAGGAATCATCACTGGAGTCACTAGTGGAGCCTTGCAGCAAGTCTCAAATCTCTGTCTGAATCCATTGTGAAATCAACAAGATTTTCAGCAGGACTTTACAGTGATTAATCATCACTGGAGTCTCTAGTGTCTGAAACAACAGTGAAATCAACCAGATTTCAGCAGGAGTTTACACTTTTGCTTGTAAACAAATCAATGATTTTAGCTTTTTTGAGGACGGGGGCAGCGTGGGGAGTGGGTTGTTAAGTAGCAAGCGACTGCTACGCCCAGTTGAAAGAACCGCACCGCGACAATTGAGATATGTGCTGGTACGTTGGGTCTGCAAACAAACAGTTTGGTGTTATCGCTTCTCGGCCTTTTGGCTAAGATCAAGTGTAGTATCTGTTCTTATCAGTTTAATATCTGATATGTCCTCTATACGAGGACTACATATTAAGCCGATTTTTAGCTCTGGGAGATGAAAAAGGGGCTTGCTCCGTTCACTCCAAGCATCGACCCGGTATTGCAGCACCTCCGGGAACGGTGCACCCTTTAAATTGTGGAAAATAAAAGAAAGGGTAACCTGAATCAGTGGTGTGGTGTTGGAAATGATTTCTGCTTTGAGTAAAACAAGTCTCACCTCCACATAGTTTTTAAGACTGAGGCTTTTGGCAAGTGACTTATGCTTACTCATCAATAGTGCCTTTGTTTTGCAAGTCTCAAATCACTGATTTTAACTTCACCGATCTGTGAGGACGGTGCCATCTGCGAACCGTCACCACAAATGCTGTGACTGGGAATACCGTCCCTGCCTCTGTCACCACCAACTCATACTTACCTGGCAGGGGAGATACCATGATCAAGAAGGTGGTTCACCCAGGGCGAGGCTCAGTCATTGCACTGCGACTGTGCTGACCACTGCGAATTCCCCAAATGTGGGAATCTCGACTGCATAATTTGTGGTAGTGGGGGACTGCGTTCGCGCTCTCCCCTGATATTGAAGTCAAAGAAAAACCAGGTGTCCCGTTTAATCATCACTGTCTGAATCCCTAGTGAAATCAACCACATTTCAGCAGGATTTTACACGGATTAATCACCACTGCACTGGAGTCTCCGGTGGAGGGAGTCTACAATCAGCAAATCACTGTCTGAATCCAAAGTGAAATCAACCAGATTTCAGCATTAATCATCACTGCGCTGGAGTCTCCAGTGGAGCACGTCTCAAATCAGCAAATCACTGTCTGAATCCAAAGTGAAATCAAGCACATTTCAGCAGGACTTTACACTTTTGCTTGTAAACAAATCAATGAGTTTTTGATGGCTGGTGCTGGGGAATGGGTTTGGCATTGGACAACCGCAGCTCAACCAGTCCCAACCACAAGAGGGATCACTGTTGCGACTGGGATATAAGGCTGCCTGCCACCTGATTCCGCAACTGACTTTGGTTTCTCTTCAATACGCATAAGTCTTTCGCCTTTTACTAAAGACTTCCGTGGAGAGGAACAACAATGAGTTGACCATATTTTTGGCAGGCTCTGCCAATTGGCTGAGCCTCATGTACTTGTGTGAAAAGAAAAGTAGTTGGACAGAGGCTCCTGACAATGGAGCACAAACAAAGTTGTGTTTACTTATCACTGGAGTCACTAGTGCAGCAAGTCTCAAATCACTGTCTGAATCCAAAGTGAAATCAACCAGATTTCAGCAGGATTTTACAGGGATTAATGGTCACTTTACTGGAGTCTCCGGTGGAGCACGTCTCAAATCAGCAAATCACTGTCTGAATTCATTGTGAAATCAACAAGATTTTCAGCAGGAATCATCACTGGAGTCACTAGTGGAGCCTTGCAGCAAGTCTCAAATCTCTGTCTGAATCCATTGTGAAATCAACAAGATTTTCAGCAGGACTTTACAGTGATTAATCATCACTGGAGTCTCTAGTGTCTGAAACAACAGTGAAATCAACCAGATTTCAGCAGGAGTTTACACTTTTGCTTGTAAACAAATCAATGATTTTAGCTTTTTTGAGGACGGGGGCAGCGTGGGGAGTGGGTTGTTAAGTAGCAAGCGACTGCTACGCCCAGTTGAAAGAACCGCACCGCGACAATTGAGATATGTGCTGGTACGTTGGGTCTGCAAACAAACAGTTTGGTGTTATCGCTTCTCGGCCTTTTGGCTAAGATCAAGTGTAGTATCTGTTCTTATCAGTTTAATATCTGATATGTCCTCTATACGAGGACTACATATTAAGCCGATTTTTAGCTCTGGGAGATGAAAAAGGGGCTTGCTCCGTTCACTCCAAGCATCGACCCGGTATTGCAGCACCTCCGGGAACGGTGCACCCTTTAAATTGTGGAAAATAAAAGAAATGGTAACCTGAATCAGTGGTGTGGTGTTGGAAATGATTTCTGCTTTGAGTAAAACAAGTCTCACCTCCACATAGTTTTTAAGACTGAGGCTTTTGGCAAGTGACTTATGCTTACTCATCAATAGTGCCTTTGTTTTGCAAGTCTCAAATCACTGATTTTAACTTCACCGATCTGTGAGGACGGTGCCATCTGCGAACCGTCACCACAAATGCTGTGACTGGGAATACCGTCCCTGCCTCTGTCACCACCAACTCATACTTACCTGGCAGGGGAGATACCATGATCAAGAAGGTGGTTCACCCAGGGCGAGGCTCAGTCATTGCACTGCGACTGTGCTGACCACTGCGAATTCCCCAAATGTGGGAATCTCGACTGCATAATTTGTGGTAGTGGGGGACTGCGTTCGCGCTCTCCCCTGATATTGAAGTCAAAGAAAAACCAGGTGTCCCGTTTAATCATCACTGTCTGAATCCCTAGTGAAATCAACCACATTTCAGCAGGATTTTACACGGATTAATCACCACTGCACTGGAGTCTCCGGTGGAGGGAGTCTACAATCAGCAAATCACTGTCTGAATCCAAAGTGAAATCAACCAGATTTCAGCATTAATCATCACTGCGCTGGAGTCTCCAGTGGAGCACGTCTCAAATCAGCAAATCACTGTCTGAATCCAAAGTGAAATCAAGCACATTTCAGCAGGACTTTACACTTTTGCTTGTAAACAAATCAATGAGTTTTTGATGGCTGGTGCTGGGGAATGGGTTTGGCATTGGACAACCGCAGCTCAACCAGTCCCAACCACAAGAGGGATCACTGTTGCGACTGGGATATAAGGCTGCCTGCCACCTGATTCCGCAACTGACTTTGGTTTCTCTTCAATACGCATAAGTCTTTCGCCTTTTACTAAAGACTTCCGTGGAGAGGAACAACAATGAGTTGACCATATTTTTGGCAGGCTCTGCCAATTGGCTGAGCCTCATGTACTTGTGTGAAAAGAAAAGTAGTTGGACAGAGGCTCCTGACAATGGAGCACAAACAAAGTTGTGTTTACTTATCACTGGAGTCACTAGTGCAGCAAGTCTCAAATCACTGTCTGAATCCAAAGTGAAATCAACCAGATTTCAGCAGGATTTTACAGGGATTAATGGTCACTTTACTGGAGTCTCCGGTGGAGCACGTCTCAAATCAGCAAATCACTGTCTGAATTCATTGTGAAATCAACAAGATTTTCAGCAGGAATCATCACTGGAGTCACTAGTGGAGCCTTGCAGCAAGTCTCAAATCTCTGTCTGAATCCATTGTGAAATCAACAAGATTTTCAGCAGGACTTTACAGTGATTAATCATCACTGGAGTCTCTAGTGTCTGAAACAACAGTGAAATCAACCAGATTTCAGCAGGAGTTTACACTTTTGCTTGTAAACAAATCAATGATTTTAGCTTTTTTGAGGACGGGGGCAGCGTGGGGAGTGGGTTGTTAAGTAGCAAGCGACTGCTACGCCCAGTTGAAAGAACCGCACCGCGACAATTGAGATATGTGCTGGTACGTTGGGTCTGCAAACAAACAGTTTGGTGTTATCGCTTCTCGGCCTTTTGGCTAAGATCAAGTGTAGTATCTGTTCTTATCAGTTTAATATCTGATATGTCCTCTATACGAGGACTACATATTAAGCCGATTTTTAGCTCTGGGAGATGAAAAAGGGGCTTGCTCCGTTCACTCCAAGCATCGGCCCGGTATTGCAGCACCTCCGGGAACGGTGCACCCTTTAAATTGTGGAAAATAAAAGAAAGGGTAACCTGAATCAGTGGTGTGGTGTTGGAAATGATTTCTGCTTTGAGTAAAACAAGTCTCACCTCCACATAGTTTTTAAGACTGAGGCTTTTGGCAAGTGACTTATGCTTACTCATCAATAGTGCCTTTGTTTTGCAAGTCTCAAATCACTGATTTTAACTTCACCGATCTGTGAGGACGGTGCCATCTGCGAACCGTCACCACAAATGCTGTGACTGGGAATACCGTCCCTGCCTCTGTCACCACCAACTCATACTTACCTGGCAGGGGAGATACCATGATCAAGAAGGTGGTTCACCCAGGGCGAGGCTCAGTCATTGCACTGCGACTGTGCTGACCACTGCGAATTCCCCAAATGTGGGAATCTCGACTGCATAATTTGTGGTAGTGGGGGACTGCGTTCGCGCTCTCCCCTGATATTGAAGTCAAAGAAAAACCAGGTGTCCCGTTTAATCATCACTGTCTGAATCCCTAGTGAAATCAACCACATTTCAGCAGGATTTTACACGGATTAATCACCACTGCACTGGAGTCTCCGGTGGAGGGAGTCTACAATCAGCAAATCACTGTCTGAATCCAAAGTGAAATCAACCAGATTTCAGCATTAATCATCACTGCGCTGGAGTCTCCAGTGGAGCACGTCTCAAATCAGCAAATCACTGTCTGAATCCAAAGTGAAATCAAGCACATTTCAGCAGGACTTTACACTTTTGCTTGTAAACAAATCAATGAGTTTTTGATGGCTGGTGCTGGGGAATGGGTTTGGCATTGGACAACCGCAGCTCAACCAGTCCCAACCACAAGAGGGATCACTGTTGCGACTGGGATATAAGGCTGCCTGCCACCTGATTCCGCAACTGACTTTGGTTTCTCTTCAATACGCATAAGTCTTTCGCCTTTTACTAAAGACTTCCGTGGAGAGGAACAACAATGAGTTGACCATATTTTTGGCAGGCTCTGCCAATTGGCTGAGCCTCATGTACTTGTGTGAAAAGAAAAGTAGTTGGACAGAGGCTCCTGACAATGGAGCACAAACAAAGTTGTGTTTACTTATCACTGGAGTCACTAGTGCAGCAAGTCTCAAATCACTGTCTGAATCCAAAGTGAAATCAACCAGATTTCAGCAGGATTTTACAGGGATTAATGGTCACTTTACTGGAGTCTCCGGTGGAGCACGTCTCAAATCAGCAAATCACTGTCTGAATTCATTGTGAAATCAACAAGATTTTCAGCAGGAATCATCACTGGAGTCACTAGTGGAGCCTTGCAGCAAGTCTCAAATCTCTGTCTGAATCCATTGTGAAATCAACAAGATTTTCAGCAGGACTTTACAGTGATTAATCATCACTGGAGTCTCTAGTGTCTGAAACAACAGTGAAATCAACCAGATTTCAGCAGGAGTTTACACTTTTGCTTGTAAACAAATCAATGATTTTAGCTTTTTTGAGGACGGGGGCAGCGTGGGGAGTGGGTTGTTAAGTAGCAAGCGACTGCTACGCCCAGTTGAAAGAACCGCACCGCGACAATTGAGATATGTGCTGGTACGTTGGGTCTGCAAACAAACAGTTTGGTGTTATCGCTTCTCGGCCTTTTGGCTAAGATCAAGTGTAGTATCTGTTCTTATCAGTTTAATATCTGATATGTCCTCTATACGAGGACTACATATTAAGCCGATTTTTAGCTCTGGGAGATGAAAAAGGGGCTTGCTCCGTTCACTCCAAGCATCGACCCGGTATTGCAGCACCTCCGGGAACGGTGCACCCTTTAAATTGTGGAAAATAAAAGAAAGGGTAACCTGAATCAGTGGTGTGGTGTTGGAAATGATTTCTGCTTTGAGTAAAACAAGTCTCACCTCCACATAGTTTTTAAGACTGAGGCTTTTGGCAAGTGACTTATGCTTACTCATCAATAGTGCCTTTGTTTTGCAAGTCTCAAATCACTGATTTTAACTTCACCGATCTGTGAGGACGGTGCCATCTGCGAACCGTCACCACAAATGCTGTGACTGGGAATACCGTCCCTGCCTCTGTCACCACCAACTCATACTTACCTGGCAGGGGAGATACCATGATCAAGAAGGTGGTTCACCCAGGGCGAGGCTCAGTCATTGCACTGCGACTGTGCTGACCACTGCGAATTCCCCAAATGTGGGAATCTCGACTGCATAATTTGTGGTAGTGGGGGACTGCGTTCGCGCTCTCCCCTGATATTGAAGTCAAAGAAAAACCAGGTGTCCCGTTTAATCATCACTGTCTGAATCCCTAGTGAAATCAACCACATTTCAGCAGGATTTTACACGGATTAATCACCACTGCACTGGAGTCTCCGGTGGAGGGAGTCTACAATCAGCAAATCACTGTCTGAATCCAAAGTGAAATCAACCAGATTTCAGCATTAATCATCACTGCGCTGGAGTCTCCAGTGGAGCACGTCTCAAATCAGCAAATCACTGTCTGAATCCAAAGTGAAATCAAGCACATTTCAGCAGGACTTTACACTTTTGCTTGTAAACAAATCAATGAGTTTTTGATGGCTGGTGCTGGGGAATGGGTTTGGCATTGGACAACCGCAGCTCAACCAGTCCCAACCACAAGAGGGATCACTGTTGCGACTGGGATATAAGGCTGCCTGCCACCTGATTCCGCAACTGACTTTGGTTTCTCTTCAATACGCATAAGTCTTTCGCCTTTTACTAAAGACTTCCGTGGAGAGGAACAACAATGAGTTGACCATATTTTTGGCAGGCTCTGCCAATTGGCTGAGCCTCATGTACTTGTGTGAAAAGAAAAGTAGTTGGACAGAGGCTCCTGACAATGGAGCACAAACAAAGTTGTGTTTACTTATCACTGGAGTCACTAGTGCAGCAAGTCTCAAATCACTGTCTGAATCCAAAGTGAAATCAACCAGATTTCAGCAGGATTTTACAGGGATTAATGGTCACTTTACTGGAGTCTCCGGTGGAGCACGTCTCAAATCAGCAAATCACTGTCTGAATTCATTGTGAAATCAACAAGATTTTCAGCAGGAATCATCACTGGAGTCACTAGTGGAGCCTTGCAGCAAGTCTCAAATCTCTGTCTGAATCCATTGTGAAATCAACAAGATTTTCAGCAGGACTTTACAGTGATTAATCATCACTGGAGTCTCTAGTGTCTGAAACAACAGTGAAATCAACCAGATTTCAGCAGGAGTTTACACTTTTGCTTGTAAACAAATCAATGATTTTAGCTTTTTTGAGGACGGGGGCAGCGTGGGGAGTGGGTTGTTAAGTAGCAAGCGACTGCTACGCCCAGTTGAAAGAACCGCACCGCGACAATTGAGATATGTGCTGGTACGTTGGGTCTGCAAACAAACAGTTTGGTGTTATCGCTTCTCGGCCTTTTGGCTAAGATCAAGTGTAGTATCTGTTCTTATCAGTTTAATATCTGATATGTCCTCTATACGAGGACTACATATTAAGCCGATTTTTAGCTCTGGGAGATGAAAAAGGGGCTTGCTCCGTTCACTCCAAGCATCGGCCCGGTATTGCAGCACCTCCGGGAACGGTGCACCCTTTAAATTGTGGAAAATAAAAGAAAGGGTAACCTGAATCAGTGGTGTGGTGTTGGAAATGATTTCTGCTTTGAGTAAAACAAGTCTCACCTCCACATAGTTTTTAAGACTGAGGCTTTTGGCAAGTGACTTATGCTTACTCATCAATAGTGCCTTTGTTTTGCAAGTCTCAAATCACTGATTTTAACTTCACCGATCTGTGAGGACGGTGCCATCTGCGAACCGTCACCACAAATGCTGTGACTGGGAATACCGTCCCTGCCTCTGTCACCACCAACTCATACTTACCTGGCAGGGGAGATACCATGATCAAGAAGGTGGTTCACCCAGGGCGAGGCTCAGTCATTGCACTGCGACTGTGCTGACCACTGCGAATTCCCCAAATGTGGGAATCTCGACTGCATAATTTGTGGTAGTGGGGGACTGCGTTCGCGCTCTCCCCTGATATTGAAGTCAAAGAAAAACCAGGTGTCCCGTTTAATCATCACTGTCTGAATCCCTAGTGAAATCAACCACATTTCAGCAGGATTTTACACGGATTAATCACCACTGCACTGGAGTCTCCGGTGGAGGGAGTCTACAATCAGCAAATCACTGTCTGAATCCAAAGTGAAATCAACCAGATTTCAGCATTAATCATCACTGCGCTGGAGTCTCCAGTGGAGCACGTCTCAAATCAGCAAATCACTGTCTGAATCCAAAGTGAAATCAAGCACATTTCAGCAGGACTTTACACTTTTGCTTGTAAACAAATCAATGAGTTTTTGATGGCTGGTGCTGGGGAATGGGTTTGGCATTGGACAACCGCAGCTCAACCAGTCCCAACCACAAGAGGGATCACTGTTGCGACTGGGATATAAGGCTGCCTGCCACCTGATTCCGCAACTGACTTTGGTTTCTCTTCAATACGCATAAGTCTTTCGCCTTTTACTAAAGACTTCCGTGGAGAGGAACAACAATGAGTTGACCATATTTTTGGCAGGCTCTGGCAATTGGCTGAGCCTCATGTACTTGTGTGAAAAGAAAAGTAGTTGGACAGAGGCTCCTGACAATGGAGCACAAACAAAGTTGTGTTTACTTATCACTGGAGTCACTAGTGCAGCAAGTCTCAAATCACTGTCTGAATCCAAAGTGAAATCAACCAGATTTCAGCAGGATTTTACAGGGATTAATGGTCACTTTACTGGAGTCTCCGGTGGAGCACGTCTCAAATCAGCAAATCACTGTCTGAATTCATTGTGAAATCAACAAGATTTTCAGCAGGAATCATCACTGGAGTCACTAGTGGAGCCTTGCAGCAAGTCTCAAATCTCTGTCTGAATCCATTGTGAAATCAACAAGATTTTCAGCAGGACTTTACAGTGATTAATCATCACTGGAGTCTCTAGTGTCTGAAACAACAGTGAAATCAACCAGATTTCAGCAGGAGTTTACACTTTTGCTTGTAAACAAATCAATGATTTTAGCTTTTTTGAGGACGGGGGCAGCGTGGGGAGTGGGTTGTTAAGTAGCAAGCGACTGCTACGCCCAGTTGAAAGAACCGCACCGCGACAATTGAGATATGTGCTGGTACGTTGGGTCTGCAAACAAACAGTTTGGTGTTATCGCTTCTCGGCCTTTTGGCTAAGATCAAGTGTAGTATCTGTTCTTATCAGTTTAATATCTGATATGTCCTCTATACGAGGACTACATATTAAGCCGATTTTTAGCTCTGGGAGATGAAAAAGGGGCTTGCTCCGTTCACTCCAAGCATCGGCCCGGTATTGCAGCACCTCCGGGAACGGTGCACCCTTTAAATTGTGGAAAATAAAAGAAAGGGTAACCTGAATCAGTGGTGTGGTGTTGGAAATGATTTCTGCTTTGAGTAAAACAAGTCTCACCTCCACATAGTTTTTAAGACTGAGGCTTTTGGCAAGTGACTTATGCTTACTCATCAATAGTGCCTTTGTTTTGCAAGTCTCAAATCACTGATTTTAACTTCACCGATCTGTGAGGACGGTGCCATCTGCGAACCGTCACCACAAATGCTGTGACTGGGAATACCGTCCCTGCCTCTGTCACCACCAACTCATACTTACCTGGCAGGGGAGATACCATGATCAAGAAGGTGGTTCACCCAGGGCGAGGCTCAGTCATTGCACTGCGACTGTGCTGACCACTGCGAATTCCCCAAATGTGGGAATCTCGACTGCATAATTTGTGGTAGTGGGGGACTGCGTTCGCGCTCTCCCCTGATATTGAAGTCAAAGAAAAACCAGGTGTCCCGTTTAATCATCACTGTCTGAATCCCTAGTGAAATCAACCACATTTCAGCAGGATTTTACACGGATTAATCACCACTGCACTGGAGTCTCCGGTGGAGGGAGTCTACAATCAGCAAATCACTGTCTGAATCCAAAGTGAAATCAACCAGATTTCAGCATTAATCATCACTGCGCTGGAGTCTCCAGTGGAGCACGTCTCAAATCAGCAAATCACTGTCTGAATCCAAAGTGAAATCAAGCACATTTCAGCAGGACTTTACACTTTTGCTTGTAAACAAATCAATGAGTTTTTGATGGCTGGTGCTGGGGAATGGGTTTGGCATTGGACAACCGCAGCTCAACCAGTCCCAACCACAAGAGGGATCACTGTTGCGACTGGGATATAAGGCTGCCTGCCACCTGATTCCGCAACTGACTTTGGTTTCTCTTCAATACGCATAAGTCTTTCGCCTTTTACTAAAGACTTCCGTGGAGAGGAACAACAATGAGTTGACCATATTTTTGGCAGGCTCTGCCAATTGGCTGAGCCTCATGTACTTGTGTGAAAAGAAAAGTAGTTGGACAGAGGCTCCTGACAATGGAGCACAAACAAAGTTGTGTTTACTTATCACTGGAGTCACTAGTGCAGCAAGTCTCAAATCACTGTCTGAATCCAAAGTGAAATCAACCAGATTTCAGCAGGATTTTACAGGGATTAATGGTCACTTTACTGGAGTCTCCGGTGGAGCACGTCTCAAATCAGCAAATCACTGTCTGAATTCATTGTGAAATCAACAAGATTTTCAGCAGGAATCATCACTGGAGTCACTAGTGGAGCCTTGCAGCAAGTCTCAAATCTCTGTCTGAATCCATTGTGAAATCAACAAGATTTTCAGCAGGACTTTACAGTGATTAATCATCACTGGAGTCTCTAGTGTCTGAAACAACAGTGAAATCAACCAGATTTCAGCAGGAGTTTACACTTTTGCTTGTAAACAAATCAATGATTTTAGCTTTTTTGAGGACGGGGGCAGCGTGGGGAGTGGGTTGTTAAGTAGCAAGCGACTGCTACGCCCAGTTGAAAGAACCGCACCGCGACAATTGAGATATGTGCTGGTACGTTGGGTCTGCAAACAAACAGTTTGGTGTTATCGCTTCTCGGCCTTTTGGCTAAGATCAAGTGTAGTATCTGTTCTTATCAGTTTAATATCTGATATGTCCTCTATACGAGGACTACATATTAAGCCGATTTTTAGCTCTGGGAGATGAAAAAGGGGCTTGCTCCGTTCACTCCAAGCATCGGCCCGGTATTGCAGCACCTCCGGGAACGGTGCACCCTTTAAATTGTGGAAAATAAAAGAAAGGGTAACCTGAATCAGTGGTGTGGTGTTGGAAATGATTTCTGCTTTGAGTAAAACAAGTCTCACCTCCACATAGTTTTTAAGACTGAGGCTTTTGGCAAGTGACTTATGCTTACTCATCAATAGTGCCTTTGTTTTGCAAGTCTCAAATCACTGATTTTAACTTCACCGATCTGTGAGGACGGTGCCATCTGCGAACCGTCACCACAAATGCTGTGACTGGGAATACCGTCCCTGCCTCTGTCACCACCAACTCATACTTACCTGGCAGGGGAGATACCATGATCAAGAAGGTGGTTCACCCAGGGCGAGGCTCAGTCATTGCACTGCGACTGTGCTGACCACTGCGAATTCCCCAAATGTGGGAATCTCGACTGCATAATTTGTGGTAGTGGGGGACTGCGTTCGCGCTCTCCCCTGATATTGAAGTCAAAGAAAAACCAGGTGTCCCGTTTAATCATCACTGTCTGAATCCCTAGTGAAATCAACCACATTTCAGCAGGATTTTACACGGATTAATCACCACTGCACTGGAGTCTCCGGTGGAGGGAGTCTACAATCAGCAAATCACTGTCTGAATCCAAAGTGAAATCAACCAGATTTCAGCATTAATCATCACTGCGCTGGAGTCTCCAGTGGAGCACGTCTCAAATCAGCAAATCACTGTCTGAATCCAAAGTGAAATCAAGCACATTTCAGCAGGACTTTACACTTTTGCTTGTAAACAAATCAATGAGTTTTTGATGGCTGGTGCTGGGGAATGGGTTTGGCATTGGACAACCGCAGCTCAACCAGTCCCAACCACAAGAGGGATCACTGTTGCGACTGGGATATAAGGCTGCCTGCCACCTGATTCCGCAACTGACTTTGGTTTCTCTTCAATACGCATAAGTCTTTCGCCTTTTACTAAAGACTTCTGTGGAGAGGAACAACAATGAGTTGACCATATTTTTGGCAGGCTCTGCCAATTGGCTGAGCCTCATGTACTTGTGTGAAAAGAAAAGTAGTTGGACAGAGGCTCCTGACAATGGAGCACAAACAAAGTTGTGTTTACTTATCACTGGAGTCACTAGTGCAGCAAGTCTCAAATCACTGTCTGAATCCAAAGTGAAATCAACCAGATTTCAGCAGGATTTTACAGGGATTAATGGTCACTTTACTGGAGTCTCCGGTGGAGCACGTCTCAAATCAGCAAATCACTGTCTGAATTCATTGTGAAATCAACAAGATTTTCAGCAGGAATCATCACTGGAGTCACTAGTGGAGCCTTGCAGCAAGTCTCAAATCTCTGTCTGAATCCATTGTGAAATCAACAAGATTTTCAGCAGGACTTTACAGTGATTAATCATCACTGGAGTCTCTAGTGTCTGAAACAACAGTGAAATCAACCAGATTTCAGCAGGAGTTTACACTTTTGCTTGTAAACAAATCAATGATTTTAGCTTTTTTGAGGACGGGGGCAGCGTGGGGAGTGGGTTGTTAAGTAGCAAGCGACTGCTACGCCCAGTTGAAAGAACCGCACCGCGACAATTGAGATATGTGCTGGTACGTTGGGTCTGCAAACAAACAGTTTGGTGTTATCGCTTCTCGGCCTTTTGGCTAAGATCAAGTGTAGTATCTGTTCTTATCAGTTTAATATCTGATATGTCCTCTATACGAGGACTACATATTAAGCCGATTTTTAGCTCTGGGAGATGAAAAAGGGGCTTGCTCCGTTCACTCCAAGCATCGGCCCGGTATTGCAGCACCTCGGGGAACGGTGCACCCTTTAAATTGTGGAAATTAAAAGAAAGGGTAACCTGAATCAGTGGTGTGGTGTTGGAAATGATTTCTGCTTTGAGTAAAACAAGTCTCACCTCCACATAGTTTTTAAGACTGAGGCTTTTGGCAAGTGACTTATGCTTACTCATCAATAGTGCCTTTGTTTTGCAAGTCTCAAATCACTGATTTTAACTTCACCGATCTGTGAGGACGGTGCCATCTGCGAACCGTCACCACAAATGCTGTGACTGGGAATACCGTCCCTGCCTCTGTCACCACCAACTCATACTTACCTGGCAGGGGAGATACCATGATCAAGAAGGTGGTTCACCCAGGGCGAGGCTCAGTCATTGCACTGCGACTGTGCTGACCACTGCGAATTCCCCAAATGTGGGAATCTCGACTGCATAATTTGTGGTAGTGGGGGACTGCGTTCGCGCTCTCCCCTGATATTGAAGTCAAAGAAAAACCAGGTGTCCCGTTTAATCATCACTGTCTGAATCCCTAGTGAAATCAACCACATTTCAGCAGGATTTTACACGGATTAATCACCACTGCACTGGAGTCTCCGGTGGAGGGAGTCTACAATCAGCAAATCACTGTCTGAATCCAAAGTGAAATCAACCAGATTTCAGCATTAATCATCACTGCGCTGGAGTCTCCAGTGGAGCACGTCTCAAATCAGCAAATCACTGTCTGAATCCAAAGTGAAATCAAGCACATTTCAGCAGGACTTTACACTTTTGCTTGTAAACAAATCAATGAGTTTTTGATGGCTGGTGCTGGGGAATGGGTTTGGCATTGGACAACCGCAGCTCAACCAGTCCCAACCACAAGAGGGATCACTGTTGCGACTGGGATATAAGGCTGCCTGCCACCTGATTCCGCAACTGACTTTGGTTTCTCTTCAATACGCATAAGTCTTTCGCCTTTTACTAAAGACTTCCGTGGAGAGGAACAACAATGAGTTGACCATATTTTTGGCAGGCTCTGCCAATTGGCTGAGCCTCATGTACTTGTGTGAAAAGAAAAGTAGTTGGACAGAGGCTCCTGACAATGGAGCACAAACAAAGTTGTGTTTACTTATCACTGGAGTCACTAGTGCAGCAAGTCTCAAATCACTGTCTGAATCCAAAGTGAAATCAACCAGATTTCAGCAGGATTTTACAGGGATTAATGGTCACTTTACTGGAGTCTCCGGTGGAGCACGTCTCAAATCAGCAAATCACTGTCTGAATTCATTGTGAAATCAACAAGATTTTCAGCAGGAATCATCACTGGAGTCACTAGTGGAGCCTTGCAGCAAGTCTCAAATCTCTGTCTGAATCCATTGTGAAATCAACAAGATTTTCAGCAGGACTTTACAGTGATTAATCATCACTGGAGTCTCTAGTGTCTGAAACAACAGTGAAATCAACCAGATTTCAGCAGGAGTTTACACTTTTGCTTGTAAACAAATCAATGATTTTAGCTTTTTTGAGGACGGGGGCAGCGTGGGGAGTGGGTTGTTAAGTAGCAAGCGACTGCTACGCCCAGTTGAAAGAACCGCACCGCGACAATTGAGATATGTGCTGGTACGTTGGGTCTGCAAACAAACAGTTTGGTGTTATCGCTTCTCGGCCTTTTGGCTAAGATCAAGTGTAGTATCTGTTCTTATCAGTTTAATATCTGATATGTCCTCTATACGAGGACTACATATTAAGCCGATTTTTAGCTCTGGGAGATGAAAAAGGGGCTTGCTCCGTTCACTCCAAGCATCGGCCCGGTATTGCAGCACCTCCGGGAACGGTGCACCCTTTAAATTGTGGAAAATAAAAGAAAGGGTAACCTGAATCAGTGGTGTGGTGTTGGAAATGATTTCTGCTTTGAGTAAAACAAGTCTCACCTCCACATAGTTTTTAAGACTGAGGCTTTTGGCAAGTGACTTATGCTTACTCATCAATAGTGCCTTTGTTTTGCAAGTCTCAAATCACTGATTTTAACTTCACCGATCTGTGAGGACGGTGCCATCTGCGAACCGTCACCACAAATGCTGTGACTGGGAATACCGTCCCTGCCTCTGTCACCACCAACTCATACTTACCTGGCAGGGGAGATACCATGATCAAGAAGGTGGTTCACCCAGGGCGAGGCTCAGTCATTGCACTGCGACTGTGCTGACCACTGCGAATTCCCCAAATGTGGGAATCTCGACTGCATAATTTGTGGTAGTGGGGGACTGCGTTCGCGCTCTCCCCTGATATTGAAGTCAAAGAAAAACCAGGTGTCCCGTTTAATCATCACTGTCTGAATCCCTAGTGAAATCAACCACATTTCAGCAGGATTTTACACGGATTAATCACCACTGCACTGGAGTCTCCGGTGGAGGGAGTCTACAATCAGCAAATCACTGTCTGAATCCAAAGTGAAATCAACCAGATTTCAGCATTAATCATCACTGCGCTGGAGTCTCCAGTGGAGCACGTCTCAAATCAGCAAATCACTGTCTGAATCCAAAGTGAAATCAAGCACATTTCAGCAGGACTTTACACTTTTGCTTGTAAACAAATCAATGAGTTTTTGATGGCTGGTGCTGGGGAATGGGTTTGGCATTGGACAACCGCAGCTCAACCAGTCCCAACCACAAGAGGGATCACTGTTGCGACTGGGATATAAGGCTGCCTGCCACCTGATTCCGCAACTGACTTTGGTTTCTCTTCAATACGCATAAGTCTTTCGCCTTTTACTAAAGACTTCCGTGGAGAGGAACAACAATGAGTTGACCATATTTTTGGCAGGCTCTGCCAATTGGCTGAGCCTCATGTACTTGTGTGAAAAGAAAAGTAGTTGGACAGAGGCTCCTGACAATGGAGCACAAACAAAGTTGTGTTTACTTATCACTGGAGTCACTAGTGCAGCAAGTCTCAAATCACTGTCTGAATCCAAAGTGAAATCAACCAGATTTCAGCAGGATTTTACAGGGATTAATGGTCACTTTACTGGAGTCTCCGGTGGAGCACGTCTCAAATCAGCAAATCACTGTCTGAATTCATTGTGAAATCAACAAGATTTTCAGCAGGAATCATCACTGGAGTCACTAGTGGAGCCTTGCAGCAAGTCTCAAATCTCTGTCTGAATCCATTGTGAAATCAACAAGATTTTCAGCAGGACTTTACAGTGATTAATCATCACTGGAGTCTCTAGTGTCTGAAACAACAGTGAAATCAACCAGATTTCAGCAGGAGTTTACACTTTTGCTTGTAAACAAATCAATGATTTTAGCTTTTTTGAGGACGGGGGCAGCGTGGGGAGTGGGTTGTTAAGTAGCAAGCGACTGCTACGCCCAGTTGAAAGAACCGCACCGCGACAATTGAGATATGTGCTGGTACGTTGGGTCTGCAAACAAACAGTTTGGTGTTATCGCTTCTCGGCCTTTTGGCTAAGATCAAGTGTAGTATCTGTTCTTATCAGTTTAATATCTGATATGTCCTCTATACGAGGACTACATATTAAGCCGATTTTTAGCTCTGGGAGATGAAAAAGGGGCTTGCTCCGTTCACTCCAAGCATCGGCCCGGTATTGCAGCACCTCCGGGAACGGTGCACCCTTTAAATTGTGGAAAATAAAAGAAAGGGTAACCTGAATCAGTGGTGTGGTGTTGGAAATGATTTCTGCTTTGAGTAAAACAAGTCTCACCTCCACATAGTTTTTAAGACTGAGGCTTTTGGCAAGTGACTTATGCTTACTCATCAATAGTGCCTTTGTTTTGCAAGTCTCAAATCACTGATTTTAACTTCACCGATCTGTGAGGACGGTGCCATCTGCGAACCGTCACCACAAATGCTGTGACTGGGAATACCGTCCCTGCCTCTGTCACCACCAACTCATACTTACCTGGCAGGGGAGATACCATGATCAAGAAGGTGGTTCACCCAGGGCGAGGCTCAGTCATTGCACTGCGACTGTGCTGACCACTGCGAATTCCCCAAATGTGGGAATCTCGACTGCATAATTTGTGGTAGTGGGGGACTGCGTTCGCGCTCTCCCCTGATATTGAAGTCAAAGAAAAACCAGGTGTCCCGTTTAATCATCACTGTCTGAATCCCTAGTGAAATCAACCACATTTCAGCAGGATTTTACACGGATTAATCACCACTGCACTGGAGTCTCCGGTGGAGGGAGTCTACAATCAGCAAATCACTGTCTGAATCCAAAGTGAAATCAACCAGATTTCAGCATTAATCATCACTGCGCTGGAGTCTCCAGTGGAGCACGTCTCAAATCAGCAAATCACTGTCTGAATCCAAAGTGAAATCAAGCACATTTCAGCAGGACTTTACACTTTTGCTTGTAAACAAATCAATGAGTTTTTGATGGCTGGTGCTGGGGAATGGGTTTGGCATTGGACAACCGCAGCTCAACCAGTCCCAACCACAAGAGGGATCACTGTTGCGACTGGGATATAAGGCTGCCTGCCACCTGATTCCGCAACTGACTTTGGTTTCTCTTCAATACGCATAAGTCTTTCGCCTTTTACTAAAGACTTCCGTGGAGAGGAACAACAATGAGTTGACCATATTTTTGGCAGGCTCTGCCAATTGGCTGAGCCTCATGTACTTGTGTGAAAAGAAAAGTAGTTGGACAGAGGCTCCTGACAATGGAGCACAAACAAAGTTGTGTTTACTTATCACTGGAGTCACTAGTGCAGCAAGTCTCAAATCACTGTCTGAATCCAAAGTGAAATCAGCAGGATTTCAGCAGGATTTTACAGGGATTAATGGTCACTTTACTGGAGTCTCCGGTGGAGCACGTCTCAAATCAGCAAATCACTGTCTGAATTCATTGTGAAATCAACAAGATTTTCAGCAGGAATCATCACTGGAGTCACTAGTGGAGCCTTGCAGCAAGTCTCAAATCTCTGTCTGAATCCATTGTGAAATCAACAAGATTTTCAGCAGGACTTTACAGTGATTAATCATCACTGGAGTCTCTAGTGTCTGAAACAACAGTGAAATCAACCAGATTTCAGCAGGAGTTTACACTTTTGCTTGTAAACAAATCAATGATTTTAGCTTTTTTGAGGACGGGGGCAGCGTGGGGAGTGGGTTGTTAAGTAGCAAGCGACTGCTACGCCCAGTTGAAAGAACCGCACCGCGACAATTGAGATATGTGCTGGTACGTTGGGTCTGCAAACAAACAGTTTGGTGTTATCGCTTCTCGGCCTTTTGGCTAAGATCAAGTGTAGTATCTGTTCTTATCAGTTTAATATCTGATATGTCCTCTATACGAGGACTACATATTAAGCCGATTTTTAGCTCTGGGAGATGAAAAAGGGGCTTGCTCCGTTCACTCCAAGCATCGGCCCGGTATTGCAGCACCTCCGGGAACGGTGCACCCTTTAAATTGTGGAAAATAAAAGAAAGGGTAACCTGAATCAGTGGTGTGGTGTTGGAAATGATTTCTGCTTTGAGTAAAACAAGTCTCACCTCCACATAGTTTTTAAGACTGAGGCTTTTGGCAAGTGACTTATGCTTACTCATCAATAGTGCCTTTGTTTTGCAAGTCTCAAATCACTGATTTTAACTTCACCGATCTGTGAGGACGGTGCCATCTGCGAACCGTCACCACAAATGCTGTGACTGGGAATACCGTCCCTGCCTCTGTCACCACCAACTCATACTTACCTGGCAGGGGAGATACCATGATCAAGAAGGTGGTTCACCCAGGGCGAGGCTCAGTCATTGCACTGCGACTGTGCTGACCACTGCGAATTCCCCAAATGTGGGAATCTCGACTGCATAATTTGTGGTAGTGGGGGACTGCGTTCGCGCTCTCCCCTGATATTGAAGTCAAAGAAAAACCAGGTGTCCCGTTTAATCATCACTGTCTGAATCCCTAGTGAAATCAACCACATTTCAGCAGGATTTTACACGGATTAATCACCACTGCACTGGAGTCTCCGGTGGAGGGAGTCTACAATCAGCAAATCACTGTCTGAATCCAAAGTGAAATCAACCAGATTTCAGCATTAATCATCACTGCGCTGGAGTCTCCAGTGGAGCACGTCTCAAATCAGCAAATCACTGTCTGAATCCAAAGTGAAATCAAGCACATTTCAGCAGGACTTTACACTTTTGCTTGTAAACAAATCAATGAGTTTTTGATGGCTGGTGCTGGGGAATGGGTTTGGCATTGGACAACCGCAGCTCAACCAGTCCCAACCACAAGAGGGATCACTGTTGCGACTGGGATATAAGGCTGCCTGCCACCTGATTCCGCAACTGACTTTGGTTTCTCTTCAATACGCATAAGTCTTTCGCCTTTTACTAAAGACTTCTGTGGAGAGGAACAACAATGAGTTGACCATATTTTTGGCAGGCTCTGCCAATTGGCTGAGCCTCATGTACTTGTGTGAAAAGAAAAGTAGTTGGACAGAGGCTCCTGACAATGGAGCACAAACAAAGTTGTGTTTACTTATCACTGGAGTCACTAGTGCAGCAAGTCTCAAATCACTGTCTGAATCCAAAGTGAAATCAACCAGATTTCAGCAGGATTTTACAGGGATTAATGGTCACTTTACTGGAGTCTCCGGTGGAGCACGTCTCAAATCAGCAAATCACTGTCTGAATTCATTGTGAAATCAACAAGATTTTCAGCAGGAATCATCACTGGAGTCACTAGTGGAGCCTTGCAGCAAGTCTCAAATCTCTGTCTGAATCCATTGTGAAATCAACAAGATTTTCAGCAGGACTTTACAGTGATTAATCATCACTGGAGTCTCTAGTGTCTGAAACAACAGTGAAATCAACCAGATTTCAGCAGGAGTTTACACTTTTGCTTGTAAACAAATCAATGATTTTAGCTTTTTTGAGGACGGGGGCAGCGTGGGGAGTGGGTTGTTAAGTAGCAAGCGACTGCTACGCCCAGTTGAAAGAACCGCACCGCGACAATTGAGATATGTGCTGGTACGTTGGGTCTGCAAACAAACAGTTTGGTGTTATCGCTTCTCGGCCTTTTGGCTAAGATCAAGTGTAGTATCTGTTCTTATCAGTTTAATATCTGATATGTCCTCTATACAAGGACTACATATTAAGCCGATTTTTAGCTCTGGGAGATGAAAAAGGGGCTTGCTCCGTTCACTCCAAGCATCGGCCCGGTATTGCAGCACCTCCGGGAACGGTGCACCCTTTAAATTGTGGAAATTAAAAGAAAGGGTAACCTGAATCAGTGGTGTGGTGTTGGAAATGATTTCTGCTTTGAGTAAAACAAGTCTCACCTCCACATAGTTTTTAAGACTGAGGCTTTTGGCAAGTGACTTATGCTTACTCATCAATAGTGCCTTTGTTTTGCAAGTCTCAAATCACTGATTTTAACTTCACCGATCTGTGAGGACGGTGCCATCTGCGAACCGTCACCACAAATGCTGTGACTGGGAATACCGTCCCTGCCTCTGTCACCACCAACTCATACTTACCTGGCAGGGGAGATACCATGATCAAGAAGGTGGTTCACCCAGGGCGAGGCTCAGTCATTGCACTGCGACTGTGCTGACCACTGCGAATTCCCCAAATGTGGGAATCTCGACTGCATAATTTGTGGTAGTGGGGGACTGCGTTCGCGCTCTCCCCTGATATTGAAGTCAAAGAAAAACCAGGTGTCCCGTTTAATCATCACTGTCTGAATCCCTAGTGAAATCAACCACATTTCAGCAGGATTTTACACGGATTAATCACCACTGCACTGGAGTCTCCGGTGGAGGGAGTCTACAATCAGCAAATCACTGTCTGAATCCAAAGTGAAATCAACCAGATTTCAGCATTAATCATCACTGCGCTGGAGTCTCCAGTGGAGCACGTCTCAAATCAGCAAATCACTGTCTGAATCCAAAGTGAAATCAAGCACATTTCAGCAGGACTTTACACTTTTGCTTGTAAACAAATCAATGAGTTTTTGATGGCTGGTGCTGGGGAATGGGTTTGGCATTGGACAACCGCAGCTCAACCAGTCCCAACCACAAGAGGGATCACTGTTGCGACTGGGATATAAGGCTGCCTGCCACCTGATTCCGCAACTGACTTTGGTTTCTCTTCAATACGCATAAGTCTTTCGCCTTTTACTAAAGACTTCTGTGGAGAGGAACAACAATGAGTTGACCATATTTTTGGCAGGCTCTGCCAATTGGCTGAGCCTCATGTACTTGTGTGAAAAGAAAAGTAGTTGGACAGAGGCTCCTGACAATGGAGCACAAACAAAGTTGTGTTTACTTATCACTGGAGTCACTAGTGCAGCAAGTCTCAAATCACTGTCTGAATCCAAAGTGAAATCAACCAGATTTCAGCAGGATTTTACAGGGATTAATGGTCACTTTACTGGAGTCTCCGGTGGAGCACGTCTCAAATCAGCAAATCACTGTCTGAATTCATTGTGAAATCAACAAGATTTTCAGCAGGAATCATCACTGGAGTCACTAGTGGAGCCTTGCAGCAAGTCTCAAATCTCTGTCTGAATCCATTGTGAAATCAACAAGATTTTCAGCAGGACTTTACAGTGATTAATCATCACTGGAGTCTCTAGTGTCTGAAACAACAGTGAAATCAACCAGATTTCAGCAGGAGTTTACACTTTTGCTTGTAAACAAATCAATGATTTTAGCTTTTTTGAGGACGGGGGCAGCGTGGGGAGTGGGTTGTTAAGTAGCAAGCGACTGCTACGCCCAGTTGAAAGAACCGCACCGCGACAATTGAGATATGTGCTGGTACGTTGGGTCTGCAAACAAACAGTTTGGTGTTATCGCTTCTCGGCCTTTTGGCTAAGATCAAGT
Organism: Gasterosteus aculeatus; assembly: GCF_964276395.1. Taxonomy (NCBI): domain Eukaryota; kingdom Metazoa; phylum Chordata; class Actinopteri; order Perciformes; family Gasterosteidae; genus Gasterosteus; species Gasterosteus aculeatus. Next base: position 25,381,460 of record NC_135689.1, read on the forward strand.
GTAGTATCTGTTCTTATCAGTTTAATATCTGATATGTCCTCTATACGAGGACTACATATTAAGCCGATTTTTAGCTCTGGGAGATGAAAAAGGGGCTTGCTCCGTTCACTCCAAGCATCGGCCCGGTATTGCAGCACCTCCGGGAACGGTGCACCCTTTAAATTGTGGAAAATAAAAGAAAGGGTAACCTGAATCAGTGGTGTGGTGTTGGAAATGATTTCTGCTTTGAGTAAAACAAGTCTCACCTCCACATAGTTTTTAAGACTGAGGCTTTTGGCAAGTGACTTATGCTTACTCATCAATAGTGCCTTTGTTTTGCAAGTCTCAAATCACTGATTTTAACTTCACCGATCTGTGAGGACGGTGCCATCTGCGAACCGTCACCACAAATGCTGTGACTGGGAATACCGTCCCTGCCTCTGTCACCACCAACTCATACTTACCTGGCAGGGGAGATACCATGATCAAGAAGGTGGTTCACCCAGGGCGAGGCTCAGTCATTGCACTGCGACTGTGCTGACCACTGCGAATTCCCCAAATGTGGGAATCTCGACTGCATAATTTGTGGTAGTGGGGGACTGCGTTCGCGCTCTCCCCTGATATTGAAGTCAAAGAAAAACCAGGTGTCCCGTTTAATCATCACTGTCTGAATCCCTAGTGAAATCAACCACATTTCAGCAGGATTTTACACGGATTAATCACCACTGCACTGGAGTCTCCGGTGGAGGGAGTCTACAATCAGCAAATCACTGTCTGAATCCAAAGTGAAATCAACCAGATTTCAGCATTAATCATCACTGCGCTGGAGTCTCCAGTGGAGCACGTCTCAAATCAGCAAATCACTGTCTGAATCCAAAGTGAAATCAAGCACATTTCAGCAGGACTTTACACTTTTGCTTGTAAACAAATCAATGAGTTTTTGATGGCTGGTGCTGGGGAATGGGTTTGGCATTGGACAACCGCAGCTCAACCAGTCCCAACCACAAGAGGGATCACTGTTGCGACTGGGATATAAGGCTGCCTGCCACCTGATTCCGCAACTGACTTTGGTTTCTCTTCAATACGCATAAGTCTTTCGCCTTTTACTAAAGACTTCCGTGGAGAGGAACAACAATGAGTTGACCATATTTTTGGCAGGCTCTGCCAATTGGCTGAGCCTCATGTACTTGTGTGAAAAGAAAAGTAGTTGGACAGAGGCTCCTGACAATGGAGCACAAACAAAGTTGTGTTTACTTATCACTGGAGTCACTAGTGCAGCAAGTCTCAAATCACTGTCTGAATCCAAAGTGAAATCAACCAGATTTCAGCAGGATTTTACAGGGATTAATGGTCACTTTACTGGAGTCTCCGGTGGAGCACGTCTCAAATCAGCAAATCACTGTCTGAATTCATTGTGAAATCAACAAGATTTTCAGCAGGAATCATCACTGGAGTCACTAGTGGAGCCTTGCAGCAAGTCTCAAATCTCTGTCTGAATCCATTGTGAAATCAACAAGATTTTCAGCAGGACTTTACAGTGATTAATCATCACTGGAGTCTCTAGTGTCTGAAACAACAGTGAAATCAACCAGATTTCAGCAGGAGTTTACACTTTTGCTTGTAAACAAATCAATGATTTTAGCTTTTTTGAGGACGGGGGCAGCGTGGGGAGTGGGTTGTTAAGTAGCAAGCGACTGCTACGCCCAGTTGAAAGAACCGCACCGCGACAATTGAGATATGTGCTGGTACGTTGGGTCTGCAAACAAACAGTTTGGTGTTATCGCTTCTCGGCCTTTTGGCTAAGATCAAGTGTAGTATCTGTTCTTATCAGTTTAATATCTGATATGTCCTCTATACGAGGACTACATATTAAGCCGATTTTTAGCTCTGGGAGATGAAAAAGGGGCTTGCTCCGTTCACTCCAAGCATCGGCCCGGTATTGCAGCACCTCCGGGAACGGTGCACCCTTTAAATTGTGGAAAATAAAAGAAAGGGTAACCTGAATCAGTGGTGTGGTGTTGGAAATGATTTCTGCTTTGAGTAAAACAAGTCTCACCTCCACATAGTTTTTAAGACTGAGGCTTTTGGCAAGTGACTTATGCTTACTCATCAATAGTGCCTTTGTTTTGCAAGTCTCAAATCACTGATTTTAACTTCACCGATCTGTGAGGACGGTGCCATCTGCGAACCGTCACCACAAATGCTGTGACTGGGAATACCGTCCCTGCCTCTGTCACCACCAACTCATACTTACCTGGCAGGGGAGATACCATGATCAAGAAGGTGGTTCACCCAGGGCGAGGCTCAGTCATTGCACTGCGACTGTGCTGACCACTGCGAATTCCCCAAATGTGGGAATCTCGACTGCATAATTTGTGGTAGTGGGGGACTGCGTTCGCGCTCTCCCCTGATATTGAAGTCAAAGAAAAACCAGGTGTCCCGTTTAATCATCACTGTCTGAATCCCTAGTGAAATCAACCACATTTCAGCAGGATTTTACACGGATTAATCACCACTGCACTGGAGTCTCCGGTGGAGGGAGTCTACAATCAGCAAATCACTGTCTGAATCCAAAGTGAAATCAACAAGATTTTCAGCAGGAATCATCACTGGAGTCACTAGTGGAGCCTTGCAGCAAGTCTCAAATCTCTGTCTGAATCCATTGTGAAATCAACAAGATTTTCAGCAGGACTTTACAGTGATTAATCATCACTGGAGTCTCTAGTGTCTGAAACAACAGTGAAATCAACCAGATTTCAGCAGGAGTTTACACTTTTGCTTGTAAACAAATCAATGATTTTAGCTTTTTTGAGGACGGGGGCAGCGTGGGGAGTGGGTTGTTAAGTAGCAAGCGACTGCTACGCCCAGTTGAAAGAACCGCACCGCGACAATTGAGATATGTGCTGGTACGTTGGGTCTGCAAACAAACAGTTTGGTGTTATCGCTTCTCGGCCTTTTGGCTAAGATCAAGTGTAGTATCTGTTCTTATCAGTTTAATATCTGATATGTCCTCTATACGAGGACTACATATTAAGCCGATTTTTAGCTCTGGGAGATGAAAAAGGGGCTTGCTCCGTTCACTCCAAGCATCGGCCCGGTATTGCAGCACCTCCGGGAACGGTGCACCCTTTAAATTGTGGAAAATAAAAGAAAGGGTAACCTGAATCAGTGGTGTGGTGTTGGAAATGATTTCTGCTTTGAGTAAAACAAGTCTCACCTCCACATAGTTTTTAAGACTGAGGCTTTTGGCAAGTGACTTATGCTTACTCGTCAATAGTGCCTTTGTTTTGCAAGTCTCAAATCACTGATTTTAACTTCACCGATCTGTGAGGACGGTGCCATCTGCGAACCGTCACCACAAATGCTGTGACTGGGAATACCGTCCCTGCCTCTGTCACCACCAACTCATACTTACCTGGCAGGGGAGATACCATGATCAAGAAGGTGGTTCACCCAGGGCGAGGCTCAGTCATTGCACTGCGACTGTGCTGACCACTGCGAATTCCCCAAATGTGGGAATCTCGACTGCATAATTTGTGGTAGTGGGGGACTGCGTTCGCGCTCTCCCCTGATATTGAAGTCAAAGAAAAACCAGGTGTCCCGTTTAATCATCACTGTCTGAATCCCTAGTGAAATCAACCACATTTCAGCAGGATTTTACACGGATTAATCACCACTGCACTGGAGTCTCCGGTGGAGGGAGTCTACAATCAGCAAATCACTGTCTGAATCCAAAGTGAAATCAACCAGATTTCAGCATTAATCATCACTGCGCTGGAGTCTCCAGTGGAGCACGTCTCAAATCAGCAAATCACTGTCTGAATCCAAAGTGAAATCAAGCACATTTCAGCAGGACTTTACACTTTTGCTTGTAAACAAATCAATGAGTTTTTGATGGCTGGTGCTGGGGAATGGGTTTGGCATTGGACAACCGCAGCTCAACCAGTCCCAACCACAAGAGGGATCACTGTTGCGACTGGGATATAAGGCTGCCTGCCACCTGATTCCGCAACTGACTTTGGTTTCTCTTCAATACGCATAAGTCTTTCGCCTTTTACTAAAGACTTCTGTGGAGAGGAACAACAATGAGTTGACCATATTTTTGGCAGGCTCTGCCAATTGGCTGAGCCTCATGTACTTGTGTGAAAAGAAAAGTAGTTGGACAGAGGCTCCTGACAATGGAGCACAAACAAAGTTGTGTTTACTTATCACTGGAGTCACTAGTGCAGCAAGTCTCAAATCACTGTCTGAATCCAAAGTGAAATCAACCAGATTTCAGCAGGATTTTACAGGGATTAATGGTCACTTTACTGGAGTCTCCGGTGGAGCACGTCTCAAATCAGCAAATCACTGTCTGAATTCATTGTGAAATCAACAAGATTTTCAGCAGGAATCATCACTGGAGTCACTAGTGGAGCCTTGCAGCAAGTCTCAAATCTCTGTCTGAATCCATTGTGAAATCAACAAGATTTTCAGCAGGACTTTACAGTGATTAATCATCACTGGAGTCTCTAGTGTCTGAAACAACAGTGAAATCAACCAGATTTCAGCAGGAGTTTACACTTTTGCTTGTAAACAAATCAATGATTTTAGCTTTTTTGAGGACGGGGGCAGCGTGGGGAGTGGGTTGTTAAGTAGCAAGCGACTGCTACGCCCAGTTGAAAGAACCGCACCGCGACAATTGAGATATGTGCTGGTACGTTGGGTCTGCAAACAAACAGTTTGGTGTTATCGCTTCTCGGCCTTTTGGCTAAGATCAAGTGTAGTATCTGTTCTTATCAGTTTAATATCTGATATGTCCTCTATACGAGGACTACATATTAAGCCGATTTTTAGCTCTGGGAGATGAAAAAGGGGCTTGCTCCGTTCACTCCAAGCATCGGCCCGGTATTGCAGCACCTCCGGGAACGGTGCACCCTTTAAATTGTGGAAAATAAAAGAAAGGGTAACCTGAATCAGTGGTGTGGTGTTGGAAATGATTTCTGCTTTGAGTAAAACAAGTCTCACCTCCACATAGTTTTTAAGACTGAGGCTTTTGGCAAGTGACTTATGCTTACTCATCAATAGTGCCTTTGTTTTGCAAGTCTCAAATCACTGATTTTAACTTCACCGATCTGTGAGGACGGTGCCATCTGCGAACCGTCACCACAAATGCTGTGACTGGGAATACCGTCCCTGCCTCTGTCACCACCAACTCATACTTACCTGGCAGGGGAGATACCATGATCAAGAAGGTGGTTCACCCAGGGCGAGGCTCAGTCATTGCACTGCGACTGTGCTGACCACTGCGAATTCCCCAAATGTGGGAATCTCGACTGCATAATTTGTGGTAGTGGGGGACTGCGTTCGCGCTCTCCCCTGATATTGAAGTCAAAGAAAAACCAGGTGTCCCGTTTAATCATCACTGTCTGAATCCCTAGTGAAATCAACCACATTTCAGCAGGATTTTACACGGATTAATCACCACTGCACTGGAGTCTCCGGTGGAGGGAGTCTACAATCAGCAAATCACTGTCTGAATCCAAAGTGAAATCAACCAGATTTCAGCATTAATCATCACTGCGCTGGAGTCTCCAGTGGAGCACGTCTCAAATCAGCAAATCACTGTCTGAATCCAAAGTGAAATCAAGCACATTTCAGCAGGACTTTACACTTTTGCTTGTAAACAAATCAATGAGTTTTTGATGGCTGGTGCTGGGGAATGGGTTTGGCATTGGACAACCGCAGCTCAACCAGTCCCAACCACAAGAGGGATCACTGTTGCGACTGGGATATAAGGCTGCCTGCCACCTGATTCCGCAACTGACTTTGGTTTCTCTTCAATACGCATAAGTCTTTCGCCTTTTACTAAAGACTTCCGTGGAGAGGAACAACAATGAGTTGACCATATTTTTGGCAGGCTCTGCCAATTGGCTGAGCCTCATGTACTTGTGTGAAAAGAAAAGTAGTTGGACAGAGGCTCCTGACAATGGAGCACAAACAAAGTTGTGTTTACTTATCACTGGAGTCACTAGTGCAGCAAGTCTCAAATCACTGTCTGAATCCAAAGTGAAATCAACCAGATTTCAGCAGGATTTTACAGGGATTAATGGTCACTTTACTGGAGTCTCCGGTGGAGCACGTCTCAAATCAGCAAATCACTGTCTGAATTCATTGTGAAATCAACAAGATTTTCAGCAGGAATCATCACTGGAGTCACTAGTGGAGCCTTGCAGCAAGTCTCAAATCTCTGTCTGAATCCATTGTGAAATCAACAAGATTTTCAGCAGGACTTTACAGTGATTAATCATCACTGGAGTCTCTAGTGTCTGAAACAACAGTGAAATCAACCAGATTTCAGCAGGAGTTTACACTTTTGCTTGTAAACAAATCAATGATTTTAGCTTTTTTGAGGACGGGGGCAGCGTGGGGAGTGGGTTGTTAAGTAGCAAGCGACTGCTACGCCCAGTTGAAAGAACCGCACCGCGACAATTGAGATATGTGCTGGTACGTTGGGTCTGCAAACAAACAGTTTGGTGTTATCGCTTCTCGGCCTTTTGGCTAAGATCAAGTGTAGTATCTGTTCTTATCAGTTTAATATCTGATATGTCCTCTATACGAGGACTACATATTAAGCCGATTTTTAGCTCTGGGAGATGAAAAAGGGGCTTGCTCCGTTCACTCCAAGCATCGGCCCGGTATTGCAGCACCTCCGGGAACGGTGCACCCTTTAAATTGTGGAAAATAAAAGAAAGGGTAACCTGAATCAGTGGTGTGGTGTTGGAAATGATTTCTGCTTTGAGTAAAACAAGTCTCACCTCCACATAGTTTTTAAGACTGAGGCTTTTGGCAAGTGACTTATGCTTACTCATCAATAGTGCCTTTGTTTTGCAAGTCTCAAATCACTGATTTTAACTTCACCGATCTGTGAGGACGGTGCCATCTGCGAACCGTCACCACAAATGCTGTGACTGGGAATACCGTCCCTGCCTCTGTCACCACCAACTCATACTTACCTGGCAGGGGAGATACCATGATCAAGAAGGTGGTTCACCCAGGGCGAGGCTCAGTCATTGCACTGCGACTGTGCTGACCACTGCGAATTCCCCAAATGTGGGAATCTCGACTGCATAATTTGTGGTAGTGGGGGACTGCGTTCGCGCTCTCCCCTGATATTGAAGTCAAAGAAAAACCAGGTGTCCCGTTTAATCATCACTGTCTGAATCCCTAGTGAAATCAACCACATTTCAGCAGGATTTTACACGGATTAATCACCACTGCACTGGAGTCTCCGGTGGAGGGAGTCTACAATCAGCAAATCACTGTCTGAATCCAAAGTGAAATCAACCAGATTTCAGCATTAATCATCACTGCGCTGGAGTCTCCAGTGGAGCACGTCTCAAATCAGCAAATCACTGTCTGAATCCAAAGTGAAATCAAGCACATTTCAGCAGGACTTTACACTTTTGCTTGTAAACAAATCAATGAGTTTTTGATGGCTGGTGCTGGGGAATGGGTTTGGCATTGGACAACCGCAGCTCAACCAGTCCCAACCACAAGAGGGATCACTGTTGCGACTGGGATATAAGGCTGCCTGCCACCTGATTCCGCAACTGACTTTGGTTTCTCTTCAATACGCATAAGTCTTTCGCCTTTTACTAAAGACTTCCGTGGAGAGGAACAACAATGAGTTGACCATATTTTTGGCAGGCTCTGCCAATTGGCTGAGCCTCATGTACTTGTGTGAAAAGAAAAGTAGTTGGACAGAGGCTCCTGACAATGGAGCACAAACAAAGTTGTGTTTACTTATCACTGGAGTCACTAGTGCAGCAAGTCTCAAATCACTGTCTGAATCCAAAGTGAAATCAGCAGGATTTCAGCAGGATTTTACAGGGATTAATGGTCACTTTACTGGAGTCTCCGGTGGAGCACGTCTCAAATCAGCAAATCACTGTCTGAATTCATTGTGAAATCAACAAGATTTTCAGCAGGAATCATCACTGGAGTCACTAGTGGAGCCTTGCAGCAAGTCTCAAATCACTGTCTGAATCCAAAGTGAAATCAACCAGATTTCAGCATTAATCATCACTGCGCTGGAGTCTCCAGTGGAGCACGTCTCAAATCAGCAAATCACTGTCTGAATCCAAAGTGAAATCAAGCACATTTCAGCAGGACTTTACACTTTTGCTTGTAAACAAATCAATGAGTTTTTGATGGCTGGTGCTGGGGAATGGGTTTGGCATTGGACAACCGCAGCTCAACCAGTCCCAACCACAAGAGGGATCACTGTTGCGACTGGGATATAAGGCTGCCTGCCACCTGATTCCGCAACTGACTTTGGTTTCTCTTCAATACGCATAAGTCTTTCGCCTTTTACTAAAGACTTCCGTGGAGAGGAACAACAATGAGTTGACCATATTTTTGGCAGGCTCTGCCAATTGGCTGAGCCTCATGTACTTGTGTGAAAAGAAAAGTAGTTGGACAGAGGCTCCTGACAATGGAGCACAAACAAAGTTGTGTTTACTTATCACTGGAGTCACTAGTGCAGCAAGTCTCAAATCACTGTCTGAATCCAAAGTGAAATCAGCAGGATTTTACAGGGATTAATGGTCACTTTACTGGAGTCTCCGGTGGAGCACGTCTCAAATCAGCAAATCACTGTCTGAATTCATTGTGAAATCAACAAGATTTTCAGCAGGAATCATCACTGGAGTCACTAGTGGAGCCTTGCAGCAAGTCTCAAATCTCTGTCTGAATCCATTGTGAAATCAACAAGATTTTCAGCAGGACTTTACAGTGATTAATCATCACTGGAGTCTCTAGTGTCTGAAACAACAGTGAAATCAACCAGATTTCAGCAGGAGTTTACACTTTTGCTTGTAAACAAATCAATGATTTTAGCTTTTTTGAGGACGGGGGCAGCGTGGGGAGTGGGTTGTTAAGTAGCAAGCGACTGCTACGCCCAGTTGAAAGAACCGCACCGCGACAATTGAGATATGTGCTGGTACGTTGGGTCTGCAAACAAACAGTTTGGTGTTATCGCTTCTCGGCCTTTTGGCTAAGATCAAGTGTAGTATCTGTTCTTATCAGTTTAATATCTGATATGTCCTCTATACGAGGACTACATATTAAGCCGATTTTTAGCTCTGGGAGATGAAAAAGGGGCTTGCTCCGTTCACTCCAAGCATCGGCCCGGTATTGCAGCACCTCCGGGAACGGTGCACCCTTTAAATTGTGGAAAATAAAAGAAAGGGTAACCTGAATCAGTGGTGTGGTGTTGGAAATGATTTCTGCTTTGAGTAAAACAAGTCTCACCTCCACATAGTTTTTAAGACTGAGGCTTTTGGCAAGTGACTTATGCTTACTCATCAATAGTGCCTTTGTTTTGCAAGTCTCAAATCACTGATTTTAACTTCACCGATCTGTGAGGACGGTGCCATCTGCGAACCGTCACCACAAATGCTGTGACTGGGAATACCGTCCCTGCCTCTGTCACCACCAACTCATACTTACCTGGCAGGGGAGATACCATGATCAAGAAGGTGGTTCACCCAGGGCGAGGCTCAGTCATTGCACTGCGACTGTGCTGACCACTGCGAATTCCCCAAATGTGGGAATCTCGACTGCATAATTTGTGGTAGTGGGGGACTGCGTTCGCGCTCTCCCCTGATATTGAAGTCAAAGAAAAACCAGGTGTCCCGTTTAATCATCACTGTCTGAATCCCTAGTGAAATCAACCACATTTCAGCAGGATTTTACACGGATTAATCACCACTGCACTGGAGTCTCCGGTGGAGGGAGTCTACAATCAGCAAATCACTGTCTGAATCCAAAGTGAAATCAACCAGATTTCAGCATTAATCATCACTGCGCTGGAGTCTCCAGTGGAGCACGTCTCAAATCAGCAAATCACTGTCTGAATCCAAAGTGAAATCAAGCACATTTCAGCAGGACTTTACACTTTTGCTTGTAAACAAATCAATGAGTTTTTGATGGCTGGTGCTGGGGAATGGGTTTGGCATTGGACAACCGCAGCTCAACCAGTCCCAACCACAAGAGGGATCACTGTTGCGACTGGGATATAAGGCTGCCTGCCACCTGATTCCGCAACTGACTTTGGTTTCTCTTCAATACGCATAAGTCTTTCGCCTTTTACTAAAGACTTCCGTGGAGAGGAACAACAATGAGTTGACCATATTTTTGGCAGGCTCTGCCAATTGGCTGAGCCTCATGTACTTGTGTGAAAAGAAAAGTAGTTGGACAGAGGCTCCTGACAATGGAGCACAAACAAAGTTGTGTTTACTTATCACTGGAGTCACTAGTGCAGCAAGTCTCAAATCACTGTCTGAATCCAAAGTGAAATCAACCAGATTTCAGCAGGATTTTACAGGGATTAATGGTCACTTTACTGGAGTCTCCGGTGGAGCACGTCTCAAATCAGCAAATCACTGTCTGAATTCATTGTGAAATCAACAAGATTTTCAGCAGGAATCATCACTGGAGTCACTAGTGGAGCCTTGCAGCAAGTCTCAAATCTCTGTCTGAATCCATTGTGAAATCAACAAGATTTTCAGCAGGACTTTACAGTGATTAATCATCACTGGAGTCTCTAGTGTCTGAAACAACAGTGAAATCAACCAGATTTCAGCAGGAGTTTACACTTTTGCTTGTAAACAAATCAATGATTTTAGCTTTTTTGAGGACGGGGGCAGCGTGGGGAGTGGGTTGTTAAGTAGCAAGCGACTGCTACGCCCAGTTGAAAGAACCGCACCGCGACAATTGAGATATGTGCTGGTACGTTGGGTCTGCAAACAAACAGTTTGGTGTTATCGCTTCTCGGCCTTTTGGCTAAGATCAAGTGTAGTATCTGTTCTTATCAGTTTAATATCTGATATGTCCTCTATACGAGGACTACATATTAAGCCGATTTTTAGCTCTGGGAGATGAAAAAGGGGCTTGCTCCGTTCACTCCAAGCATCGGCCCGGTATTGCAGCACCTCCGGGAACGGTGCACCCTTTAAATTGTGGAAAATAAAAGAAAGGGTAACCTGAATCAGTGGTGTGGTGTTGGAAATGATTTCTGCTTTGAGTAAAACAAGTCTCACCTCCACATAGTTTTTAAGACTGAGGCTTTTGGCAAGTGACTTATGCTTACTCATCAATAGTGCCTTTGTTTTGCAAGTCTCAAATCACTGATTTTAACTTCACCGATCTGTGAGGACGGTGCCATCTGCGAACCGTCACCACAAATGCTGTGACTGGGAATACCGTCCCTGCCTCTGTCACCACCAACTCATACTTACCTGGCAGGGGAGATACCATGATCAAGAAGGTGGTTCACCCAGGGCGAGGCTCAGTCATTGCACTGCGACTGTGCTGACCACTGCGAATTCCCCAAATGTGGGAATCTCGACTGCATAATTTGTGGTAGTGGGGGACTGCGTTCGCGCTCTCCCCTGATATTGAAGTCAAAGAAAAACCAGGTGTCCCGTTTAATCATCACTGTCTGAATCCCTAGTGAAATCAACCACATTTCAGCAGGATTTTACACGGATTAATCACCACTGCACTGGAGTCTCCGGTGGAGGGAGTCTACAATCAGCAAATCACTGTCTGAATCCAAAGTGAAATCAACCAGATTTCAGCATTAATCATCACTGCGCTGGAGTCTCCAGTGGAGCACGTCTCAAATCAGCAAATCACTGTCTGAATCCAAAGTGAAATCAAGCACATTTCAGCAGGACTTTACACTTTTGCTTGTAAACAAATCAATGAGTTTTTGATGGCTGGTGCTGGGGAATGGGTTTGGCATTGGACAACCGCAGCTCAACCAGTCCCAACCACAAGAGGGATCACTGTTGCGACTGGGATATAAGGCTGCCTGCCACCTGATTCCGCAACTGACTTTGGTTTCTCTTCAATACGCATAAGTCTTTCGCCTTTTACTAAAGACTTCCGTGGAGAGGAACAACAATGAGTTGACCATATTTTTGGCAGGCTCTGCCAATTGGCTGAGCCTCATGTACTTGTGTGAAAAGAAAAGTAGTTGGACAGAGGCTCCTGACAATGGAGCACAAACAAAGTTGTGTTTACTTATCACTGGAGTCACTAGTGCAGCAAGTCTCAAATCACTGTCTGAATCCAAAGTGAAATCAACCAGATTTCAGCAGGATTTTACAGGGATTAATGGTCACTTTACTGGAGTCTCCGGTGGAGCACGTCTCAAATCAGCAAATCACTGTCTGAATTCATTGTGAAATCAACAAGATTTTCAGCAGGAATCATCACTGGAGTCACTAGTGGAGCCTTGCAGCAAGTCTCAAATCTCTGTCTGAATCCATTGTGAAATCAACAAGATTTTCAGCAGGACTTTACAGTGATTAATCATCACTGGAGTCTCTAGTGTCTGAAACAACAGTGAAATCAACCAGATTTCAGCAGGAGTTTACACTTTTGCTTGTAAACAAATCAATGATTTTAGCTTTTTTGAGGACGGGGGCAGCGTGGGGAGTGGGTTGTTAAGTAGCAAGCGACTGCTACGCCCAGTTGAAAGAACCGCACCGCGACAATTGAGATATGTGCTGGTACGTTGGGTCTGCAAACAAACAGTTTGGTGTTATCGCTTCTCGGCCTTTTGGCTAAGATCAAGTGTAGTATCTGTTCTTATCAGTTTAATATCTGATATGTCCTCTATACGAGGACTACATATTAAGCCGATTTTTAGCTCTGGGAGATGAAAAAGGGGCTTGCTCCGTTCACTCCAAGCATCGGCCCGGTATTGCAGCACCTCCGGGAACGGTGCACCCTTTAAATTGTGGAAAATAAAAGAAAGGGTAACCTGAATCAGTGGTGTGGTGTTGGAAATGATTTCTGCTTTGAGTAAAACAAGTCTCACCTCCACATAGTTTTTAAGACTGAGGCTTTTGGCAAGTGACTTATGCTTACTCATCAATAGTGCCTTTGTTTTGCAAGTCTCAAATCACTGATTTTAACTTCACCGATCTGTGAGGACGGTGCCATCTGCGAACCGTCACCACAAATGCTGTGACTGGGAATACCGTCCCTGCCTCTGTCACCACCAACTCATACTTACCTGGCAGGGGAGATACCATGATCAAGAAGGTGGTTCACCCAGGGCGAGGCTCAGTCATTGCACTGCGACTGTGCTGACCACTGCGAATTCCCCAAATGTGGGAATCTCGACTGCATAATTTGTGGTAGTGGGGGACTGCGTTCGCGCTCTCCCCTGATATTGAAGTCAAAGAAAAACCAGGTGTCCCGTTTAATCATCACTGTCTGAATCCCTAGTGAAATCAACCACATTTCAGCAGGATTTTACACGGATTAATCACCACTGCACTGGAGTCTCCGGTGGAGGGAGTCTACAATCAGCAAATCACTGTCTGAATCCAAAGTGAAATCAACCAGATTTCAGCATTAATCATCACTGCGCTGGAGTCTCCAGTGGAGCACGTCTCAAATCAGCAAATCACTGTCTGAATCCAAAGTGAAATCAAGCACATTTCAGCAGGACTTTACACTTTTGCTTGTAAACAAATCAATGAGTTTTTGATGGCTGGTGCTGGGGAATGGGTTTGGCATTGGACAACCGCAGCTCAACCAGTCCCAACCACAAGAGGGATCACTGTTGCGACTGGGATATAAGGCTGCCTGCCACCTGATTCCGCAACTGACTTTGGTTTCTCTTCAATACGCATAAGTCTTTCGCCTTTTACTAAAGACTTCCGTGGAGAGGAACAACAATGAGTTGACCATATTTTTGGCAGGCTCTGCCAATTGGCTGAGCCTCATGTACTTGTGTGAAAAGAAAAGTAGTTGGACAGAGGCTCCTGACAATGGAGCACAAACAAAGTTGTGTTTACTTATCACTGGAGTCACTAGTGCAGCAAGTCTCAAATCACTGTCTGAATCCAAAGTGAAATCAACCAGATTTCAGCAGGATTTTACAGGGATTAATGGTCACTTTACTGGAGTCTCCGGTGGAGCACGTCTCAAATCAGCAAATCACTGTCTGAATTCATTGTGAAATCAACAAGATTTTCAGCAGGAATCATCACTGGAGTCACTAGTGGAGCCTTGCAGCAAGTCTCAAATCTCTGTCTGAATCCATTGTGAAATCAACAAGATTTTCAGCAGGACTTTACAGTGATTAATCATCACTGGAGTCTCTAGTGTCTGAAACAACAGTGAAATCAACCAGATTTCAGCAGGAGTTTACACTTTTGCTTGTAAACAAATCAATGATTTTAGCTTTTTTGAGGACGGGGGCAGCGTGGGGAGTGGGTTGTTAAGTAGCAAGCGACTGCTACGCCCAGTTGAAAGAACCGCACCGCGACAATTGAGATATGTGCTGGTACGTTGGGTCTGCAAACAAACAGTTTGGTGTTATCGCTTCTCGGCCTTTTGGCTAAGATCAAGTGTAGTATCTGTTCTTATCAGTTTAATATCTGATATGTCCTCTATACGAGGACTACATATTAAGCCGATTTTTAGCTCTGGGAGATGAAAAAGGGGCTTGCTCCGTTCACTCCAAGCATCGACCCGGTATTGCAGCACCTCCGGGAACGGTGCACCCTTTAAATTGTGGAAAATAAAAGAAATGGTAACCTGAATCAGTGGTGTGGTGTTGGAAATGATTTCTGCTTTGAGTAAAACAAGTCTCACCTCCACATAGTTTTTAAGACTGAGGCTTTTGGCAAGTGACTTATGCTTACTCATCAATAGTGCCTTTGTTTTGCAAGTCTCAAATCACTGATTTTAACTTCACCGATCTGTGAGGACGGTGCCATCTGCGAACCGTCACCACAAATGCTGTGACTGGGAATACCGTCCCTGCCTCTGTCACCACCAACTCATACTTACCTGGCAGGGGAGATACCATGATCAAGAAGGTGGTTCACCCAGGGCGAGGCTCAGTCATTGCACTGCGACTGTGCTGACCACTGCGAATTCCCCAAATGTGGGAATCTCGACTGCATAATTTGTGGTAGTGGGGGACTGCGTTCGCGCTCTCCCCTGATATTGAAGTCAAAGAAAAACCAGGTGTCCCGTTTAATCATCACTGTCTGAATCCCTAGTGAAATCAACCACATTTCAGCAGGATTTTACACGGATTAATCACCACTGCACTGGAGTCTCCGGTGGAGGGAGTCTACAATCAGCAAATCACTGTCTGAATCCAAAGTGAAATCAACCAGATTTCAGCATTAATCATCACTGCGCTGGAGTCTCCAGTGGAGCACGTCTCAAATCAGCAAATCACTGTCTGAATCCAAAGTGAAATCAAGCACATTTCAGCAGGACTTTACACTTTTGCTTGTAAACAAATCAATGAGTTTTTGATGGCTGGTGCTGGGGAATGGGTTTGGCATTGGACAACCGCAGCTCAACCAGTCCCAACCACAAGAGGGATCACTGTTGCGACTGGGATATAAGGCTGCCTGCCACCTGATTCCGCAACTGACTTTGGTTTCTCTTCAATACGCATAAGTCTTTCGCCTTTTACTAAAGACTTCCGTGGAGAGGAACAACAATGAGTTGACCATATTTTTGGCAGGCTCTGCCAATTGGCTGAGCCTCATGTACTTGTGTGAAAAGAAAAGTAGTTGGACAGAGGCTCCTGACAATGGAGCACAAACAAAGTTGTGTTTACTTATCACTGGAGTCACTAGTGCAGCAAGTCTCAAATCACTGTCTGAATCCAAAGTGAAATCAACCAGATTTCAGCAGGATTTTACAGGGATTAATGGTCACTTTACTGGAGTCTCCGGTGGAGCACGTCTCAAATCAGCAAATCACTGTCTGAATTCATTGTGAAATCAACAAGATTTTCAGCAGGAATCATCACTGGAGTCACTAGTGGAGCCTTGCAGCAAGTCTCAAATCTCTGTCTGAATCCATTGTGAAATCAACAAGATTTTCAGCAGGACTTTACAGTGATTAATCATCACTGGAGTCTCTAGTGTCTGAAACAACAGTGAAATCAACCAGATTTCAGCAGGAGTTTACACTTTTGCTTGTAAACAAATCAATGATTTTAGCTTTTTTGAGGACGGGGGCAGCGTGGGGAGTGGGTTGTTAAGTAGCAAGCGACTGCTACGCCCAGTTGAAAGAACCGCACCGCGACAATTGAGATATGTGCTGGTACGTTGGGTCTGCAAACAAACAGTTTGGTGTTATCGCTTCTCGGCCTTTTGGCTAAGATCAAGTGTAGTATCTGTTCTTATCAGTTTAATATCTGATATGTCCTCTATACGAGGACTACATATTAAGCCGATTTTTAGCTCTGGGAGATGAAAAAGGGGCTTGCTCCGTTCACTCCAAGCATCGACCCGGTATTGCAGCACCTCCGGGAACGGTGCACCCTTTAAATTGTGGAAAATAAAAGAAATGGTAACCTGAATCAGTGGTGTGGTGTTGGAAATGATTTCTGCTTTGAGTAAAACAAGTCTCACCTCCACATAGTTTTTAAGACTGAGGCTTTTGGCAAGTGACTTATGCTTACTCATCAATAGTGCCTTTGTTTTGCAAGTCTCAAATCACTGATTTTAACTTCACCGATCTGTGAGGACGGTGCCATCTGCGAACCGTCACCACAAATGCTGTGACTGGGAATACCGTCCCTGCCTCTGTCACCACCAACTCATACTTACCTGGCAGGGGAGATACCATGATCAAGAAGGTGGTTCACCCAGGGCGAGGCTCAGTCATTGCACTGCGACTGTGCTGACCACTGCGAATTCCCCAAATGTGGGAATCTCGACTGCATAATTTGTGGTAGTGGGGGACTGCGTTCGCGCTCTCCCCTGATATTGAAGTCAAAGAAAAACCAGGTGTCCCGTTTAATCATCACTGTCTGAATCCCTAGTGAAATCAACCACATTTCAGCAGGATTTTACACGGATTAATCACCACTGCACTGGAGTCTCCGGTGGAGGGAGTCTACAATCAGCAAATCACTGTCTGAATCCAAAGTGAAATCAACCAGATTTCAGCATTAATCATCACTGCGCTGGAGTCTCCAGTGGAGCACGTCTCAAATCAGCAAATCACTGTCTGAATCCAAAGTGAAATCAAGCACATTTCAGCAGGACTTTACACTTTTGCTTGTAAACAAATCAATGAGTTTTTGATGGCTGGTGCTGGGGAATGGGTTTGGCATTGGACAACCGCAGCTCAACCAGTCCCAACCACAAGAGGGATCACTGTTGCGACTGGGATATAAGGCTGCCTGCCACCTGATTCCGCAACTGACTTTGGTTTCTCTTCAATACGCATAAGTCTTTCGCCTTTTACTAAAGACTTCCGTGGAGAGGAACAACAATGAGTTGACCATATTTTTGGCAGGCTCTGCCAATTGGCTGAGCCTCATGTACTTGTGTGAAAAGAAAAGTAGTTGGACAGAGGCTCCTGACAATGGAGCACAAACAAAGTTGTGTTTACTTATCACTGGAGTCACTAGTGCAGCAAGTCTCAAATCACTGTCTGAATCCAAAGTGAAATCAACCAGATTTCAGCAGGATTTTACAGGGATTAATGGTCACTTTACTGGAGTCTCCGGTGGAGCACGTCTCAAATCAGCAAATCACTGTCTGAATTCATTGTGAAATCAACAAGATTTTCAGCAGGAATCATCACTGGAGTCACTAGTGGAGCCTTGCAGCAAGTCTCAAATCTCTGTCTGAATCCATTGTGAAATCAACAAGATTTTCAGCAGGACTTTACAGTGATTAATCATCACTGGAGTCTCTAGTGTCTGAAACAACAGTGAAATCAACCAGATTTCAGCAGGAGTTTACACTTTTGCTTGTAAACAAATCAATGATTTTAGCTTTTTTGAGGACGGGGGCAGCGTGGGGAGTGGGTTGTTAAGTAGCAAGCGACTGCTACGCCCAGTTGAAAGAACCGCACCGCGACAATTGAGATATGTGCTGGTACGTTGGGTCTGCAAACAAACAGTTTGGTGTTATCGCTTCTCGGCCTTTTGGCTAAGATCAAGTGTAGTATCTGTTCTTATCAGTTTAATATCTGATATGTCCTCTATACGAGGACTACATATTAAGCCGATTTTTAGCTCTGGGAGATGAAAAAGGGGCTTGCTCCGTTCACTCCAAGCATCGGCCCGGTATTGCAGCACCTCCGGGAACGGTGCACCCTTTAAATTGTGGAAAATAAAAGAAAGGGTAACCTGAATCAGTGGTGTGGTGTTGGAAATGATTTCTGCTTTGAGTAAAACAAGTCTCACCTCCACATAGTTTTTAAGACTGAGGCTTTTGGCAAGTGACTTATGCTTACTCATCAATAGTGCCTTTGTTTTGCAAGTCTCAAATCACTGATTTTAACTTCACTGATCTGTGAGGACGGTGCCATCTGCGAACCGTCACCACAAATGCTGTGACTGGGAATACCGTCCCTGCCTCTGTCACCACCAACTCATACTTACCTGGCAGGGGAGATACCATGATCAAGAAGGTGGTTCACCCAGGGCGAGGCTCAGTCATTGCACTGCGACTGTGCTGACCACTGCGAATTCCCCAAATGTGGGAATCTCGACTGCATAATTTGTGGTAGTGGGGGACTGCGTTCGCGCTCTCCCCTGATATTGAAGTCAAAGAAAAACCAGGTGTCCCGTTTAATCATCACTGTCTGAATCCCTAGTGAAATCAACCACATTTCAGCAGGATTTTACACGGATTAATCACCACTGCACTGGAGTCTCCGGTGGAGGGAGTCTACAATCAGCAAATCACTGTCTGAATCCAAAGTGAAATCAAGCACATTTCAGCAGGACTTTACACTTTTGCTTGTAAACAAATCAATGAGTTTTTGATGGCTGGTGCTGGGGAATGGGTTTGGCATTGGACAACCGCAGCTCAACCAGTCCCAACCACAAGAGGGATCACTGTTGCGACTGGGATATAAGGCTGCCTGCCACCTGATTCCGCAACTGACTTTGGTTTCTCTTCAATACGCATAAGTCTTTCGCCTTTTACTAAAGACTTCCGTGGAGAGGAACAACAATGAGTTGACCATATTTTTGGCAGGCTCTGCCAATTGGCTGAGCCTCATGTACTTGTGTGAAAAGAAAAGTAGTTGGACAGAGGCTCCTGACAATGGAGCACAAACAAAGTTGTGTTTACTTATCACTGGAGTCACTAGTGCAGCAAGTCTCAAATCACTGTCTGAATCCAAAGTGAAATCAACCAGATTTCAGCAGGATTTTACAGGGATTAATGGTCACTTTACTGGAGTCTCCGGTGGAGCACGTCTCAAATCAGCAAATCACTGTCTGAATTCATTGTGAAATCAACAAGATTTTCAGCAGGAATCATCACTGGAGTC
Source organism: Gasterosteus aculeatus (assembly GCF_964276395.1). Lineage (NCBI taxonomy): Eukaryota > Metazoa > Chordata > Actinopteri > Perciformes > Gasterosteidae > Gasterosteus > Gasterosteus aculeatus. The sequence goes on from NC_135689.1 coordinate 25,400,780, forward strand.
ACTAGTGGAGCCTTGCAGCAAGTCTCAAATCTCTGTCTGAATCCATTGTGAAATCAACAAGATTTTCAGCAGGACTTTACAGTGATTAATCATCACTGGAGTCTCTAGTGTCTGAAACAACAGTGAAATCAACCAGATTTCAGCAGGAGTTTACACTTTTGCTTGTAAACAAATCAATGATTTTAGCTTTTTTGAGGACGGGGGCAGCGTGGGGAGTGGGTTGTTAAGTAGCAAGCGACTGCTACGCCCAGTTGAAAGAACCGCACCGCGACAATTGAGATATGTGCTGGTACGTTGGGTCTGCAAACAAACAGTTTGGTGTTATCGCTTCTCGGCCTTTTGGCTAAGATCAAGTGTAGTATCTGTTCTTATCAGTTTAATATCTGATATGTCCTCTATACGAGGACTACATATTAAGCCGATTTTTAGCTCTGGGAGATGAAAAAGGGGCTTGCTCCGTTCACTCCAAGCATCGGCCCGGTATTGCAGCACCTCCGGGAACGGTGCACCCTTTAAATTGTGGAAAATAAAAGAAAGGGTAACCTGAATCAGTGGTGTGGTGTTGGAAATGATTTCTGCTTTGAGTAAAACAAGTCTCACCTCCACATAGTTTTTAAGACTGAGGCTTTTGGCAAGTGACTTATGCTTACTCATCAATAGTGCCTTTGTTTTGCAAGTCTCAAATCACTGATTTTAACTTCACCGATCTGTGAGGACGGTGCCATCTGCGAACCGTCACCACAAATGCTGTGACTGGGAATACCGTCCCTGCCTCTGTCACCACCAACTCATACTTACCTGGCAGGGGAGATACCATGATCAAGAAGGTGGTTCACCCAGGGCGAGGCTCAGTCATTGCACTGCGACTGTGCTGACCACTGCGAATTCCCCAAATGTGGGAATCTCGACTGCATAATTTGTGGTAGTGGGGGACTGCGTTCGCGCTCTCCCCTGATATTGAAGTCAAAGAAAAACCAGGTGTCCCGTTTAATCATCACTGTCTGAATCCCTAGTGAAATCAACCACATTTCAGCAGGATTTTACACGGATTAATCACCACTGCACTGGAGTCTCCGGTGGAGGGAGTCTACAATCAGCAAATCACTGTCTGAATCCAAAGTGAAATCAAGCACATTTCAGCAGGACTTTACACTTTTGCTTGTAAACAAATCAATGAGTTTTTGATGGCTGGTGCTGGGGAATGGGTTTGGCATTGGACAACCGCAGCTCAACCAGTCCCAACCACAAGAGGGATCACTGTTGCGACTGGGATATAAGGCTGCCTGCCACCTGATTCCGCAACTGACTTTGGTTTCTCTTCAATACGCATAAGTCTTTCGCCTTTTACTAAAGACTTCCGTGGAGAGGAACAACAATGAGTTGACCATATTTTTGGCAGTCTCTGCCAATTGGCTGAGCCTCATGTACTTGTGTGAAAAGAAAAGTAGTTGGACAGAGGCTCCGGACAATGGAGCACAAACAAAGTTGTGTTTACTTATCACTGGAGTCACTAGTGCAGCAAGTCTCAAATCACTGTCTGAATCCAAAGTGAAATCAGCAGGATTTTACAGGGATTAATGGTCACTTTACTGGAGTCTCCGGTGGAGCACGTCTCAAATCAGCAAATCACTGTCTGAATTCATTGTGAAATCAACAAGATTTTCAGCAGGAATCATCACTGGAGTCACTAGTGGAGCCTTGCAGCAAGTCTCAAATCTCTGTCTGAATCCATTGTGAAATCAACAAGATTTTCAGCAGGACTTTACAGTGATTAATCATCACTGGAGTCTCTAGTGTCTGAAACAACAGTGAAATCAACCAGATTTCAGCAGGAGTTTACACTTTTGCTTGTAAACAAATCAATGATTTTAGCTTTTTTGAGGACGGGGGCAGCGTGGGGAGTGGGTTGTTAAGTAGCAAGCGACTGCTACGCCCAGTTGAAAGAACCGCACCGCGACAATTGAGATATGTGCTGGTACGTTGGGTCTGCAAACAAACAGTTTGGTGTTATCGCTTCTCGGCCTTTTGGCTAAGATCAAGTGTAGTATCTGTTCTTATCAGTTTAATATCTGATATGTCCTCTATACGAGGACTACATATTAAGCCGATTTTTAGCTCTGGGAGATGAAAAAGGGGCTTGCTCCGTTCACTCCAAGCATCGACCCGGTATTGCAGCACCTCCGGGAACGGTGCACCCTTTAAATTGTGGAAAATAAAAGAAAGGGTAACCTGAATCAGTGGTGTGGTGTTGGAAATGATTTCTGCTTTGAGTAAAACAAGTCTCACCTCCACATAGTTTTTAAGACTGAGGCTTTTGGCAAGTGACTTATGCTTACTCATCAATAGTGCCTTTGTTTTGCAAGTCTCAAATCACTGATTTTAACTTCACTGATCTGTGAGGACGGTGCCATCTGCGAACCGTCACCACAAATGCTGTGACTGGGAATACCGTCCCTGCCTCTGTCACCACCAACTCATACTTACCTGGCAGGGGAGATACCATGATCAAGAAGGTGGTTCACCCAGGGCGAGGCTCAGTCATTGCACTGCGACTGTGCTGACCACTGCGAATTCCCCAAATGTGGGAATCTCGACTGCATAATTTGTGGTAGTGGGGGACTGCGTTCGCGCTCTCCCCTGATATTGAAGTCAAAGAAAAACCAGGTGTCCCGTTTAATCATCACTGTCTGAATCCCTAGTGAAATCAACCACATTTCAGCAGGATTTTACACGGATTAATCACCACTGCACTGGAGTCTCCGGTGGAGGGAGTCTACAATCAGCAAATCACTGTCTGAATCCAAAGTGAAATCAAGCACATTTCAGCAGGACTTTACACTTTTGCTTGTAAACAAATCAATGAGTTTTTGATGGCTGGTGCTGGGGAATGGGTTTGGCATTGGACAACCGCAGCTCAACCAGTCCCAACCACAAGAGGGATCACTGTTGCGACTGGGATATAAGGCTGCCTGCCACCTGATTCCGCAACTGACTTTGGTTTCTCTTCAATACGCATAAGTCTTTCGCCTTTTACTAAAGACTTCCGTGGAGAGGAACAACAATGAGTTGACCATATTTTTGGCAGGCTCTGCCAATTGGCTGAGCCTCATGTACTTGTGTGAAAAGAAAAGTAGTTGGACAGAGGCTCCTGACAATGGAGCACAAACAAAGTTGTGTTTACTTATCACTGGAGTCACTAGTGCAGCAAGTCTCAAATCACTGTCTGAATCCAAAGTGAAATCAACCAGATTTCAGCAGGATTTTACAGGGATTAATGGTCACTTTACTGGAGTCTCCGGTGGAGCACGTCTCAAATCAGCAAATCACTGTCTGAATTCATTGTGAAATCAACAAGATTTTCAGCAGGAATCATCACTGGAGTCACTAGTGGAGCCTTGCAGCAAGTCTCAAATCTCTGTCTGAATCCATTGTGAAATCAACAAGATTTTCAGCAGGACTTTACAGTGATTAATCATCACTGGAGTCTCTAGTGTCTGAAACAACAGTGAAATCAACCAGATTTCAGCAGGAGTTTACACTTTTGCTTGTAAACAAATCAATGATTTTAGCTTTTTTGAGGACGGGGGCAGCGTGGGGAGTGGGTTGTTAAGTAGCAAGCGACTGCTACGCCCAGTTGAAAGAACCGCACCGCGACAATTGAGATATGTGCTGGTACGTTGGGTCTGCAAACAAACAGTTTGGTGTTATCGCTTCTCGGCCTTTTGGCTAAGATCAAGTGTAGTATCTGTTCTTATCAGTTTAATATCTGATATGTCCTCTATACGAGGACTACATATTAAGCCGATTTTTAGCTCTGGGAGATGAAAAAGGGGCTTGCTCCGTTCACTCCAAGCATCGGCCCGGTATTGCAGCACCTCCGGGAACGGTGCACCCTTTAAATTGTGGAAAATAAAAGAAAGGGTAACCTGAATCAGTGGTGTGGTGTTGGAAATGATTTCTGCTTTGAGTAAAACAAGTCTCACCTCCACATAGTTTTTAAGACTGAGGCTTTTGGCAAGTGACTTATGCTTACTCATCAATAGTGCCTTTGTTTTGCAAGTCTCAAATCACTGATTTTAACTTCACCGATCTGTGAGGACGGTGCCATCTGCGAACCGTCACCACAAATGCTGTGACTGGGAATACCGTCCCTGCCTCTGTCACCACCAACTCATACTTACCTGGCAGGGGAGATACCATGATCAAGAAGGTGGTTCACCCAGGGCGAGGCTCAGTCATTGCACTGCGACTGTGCTGACCACTGCGAATTCCCCAAATGTGGGAATCTCGACTGCATAATTTGTGGTAGTGGGGGACTGCGTTCGCGCTCTCCCCTGATATTGAAGTCAAAGAAAAACCAGGTGTCCCGTTTAATCATCACTGTCTGAATCCCTAGTGAAATCAACCACATTTCAGCAGGATTTTACACGGATTAATCACCACTGCACTGGAGTCTCCGGTGGAGGGAGTCTACAATCAGCAAATCACTGTCTGAATCCAAAGTGAAATCAAGCACATTTCAGCAGGACTTTACACTTTTGCTTGTAAACAAATCAATGAGTTTTTGATGGCTGGTGCTGGGGAATGGGTTTGGCATTGGACAACCGCAGCTCAACCAGTCCCAACCACAAGAGGGATCACTGTTGCGACTGGGATATAAGGCTGCCTGCCACCTGATTCCGCAACTGACTTTGGTTTCTCTTCAATACGCATAAGTCTTTCGCCTTTTACTAAAGACTTCCGTGGAGAGGAACAACAATGAGTTGACCATATTTTTGGCAGTCTCTGCCAATTGGCTGAGCCTCATGTACTTGTGTGAAAAGAAAAGTAGTTGGACAGAGGCTCCGGACAATGGAGCACAAACAAAGTTGTGTTTACTTATCACTGGAGTCACTAGTGCAGCAAGTCTCAAATCACTGTCTGAATCCAAAGTGAAATCAGCAGGATTTTACAGGGATTAATGGTCACTTTACTGGAGTCTCCGGTGGAGCACGTCTCAAATCAGCAAATCACTGTCTGAATTCATTGTGAAATCAACAAGATTTTCAGCAGGAATCATCACTGGAGTCACTAGTGGAGCCTTGCAGCAAGTCTCAAATCTCTGTCTGAATCCATTGTGAAATCAACAAGATTTTCAGCAGGACTTTACAGTGATTAATCATCACTGGAGTCTCTAGTGTCTGAAACAACAGTGAAATCAACCAGATTTCAGCAGGAGTTTACACTTTTGCTTGTAAACAAATCAATGATTTTAGCTTTTTTGAGGACGGGGGCAGCGTGGGGAGTGGGTTGTTAAGTAGCAAGCGACTGCTACGCCCAGTTGAAAGAACCGCACCGCGACAATTGAGATATGTGCTGGTACGTTGGGTCTGCAAACAAACAGTTTGGTGTTATCGCTTCTCGGCCTTTTGGCTAAGATCAAGTGTAGTATCTGTTCTTATCAGTTTAATATCTGATATGTCCTCTATACGAGGACTACATATTAAGCCGATTTTTAGCTCTGGGAGATGAAAAAGGGGCTTGCTCCGTTCACTCCAAGCATCGACCCGGTATTGCAGCACCTCCGGGAACGGTGCACCCTTTAAATTGTGGAAAATAAAAGAAATGGTAACCTGAATCAGTGGTGTGGTGTTGGAAATGATTTCTGCTTTGAGTAAAACAAGTCTCACCTCCACATAGTTTTTAAGACTGAGGCTTTTGGCAAGTGACTTATGCTTACTCATCAATAGTGCCTTTGTTTTGCAAGTCTCAAATCACTGATTTTAACTTCACCGATCTGTGAGGACGGTGCCATCTGCGAACCGTCACCACAAATGCTGTGACTGGGAATACCGTCCCTGCCTCTGTCACCACCAACTCATACTTACCTGGCAGGGGAGATACCATGATCAAGAAGGTGGTTCACCCAGGGCGAGGCTCAGTCATTGCACTGCGACTGTGCTGACCACTGCGAATTCCCCAAATGTGGGAATCTCGACTGCATAATTTGTGGTAGTGGGGGACTGCGTTCGCGCTCTCCCCTGATATTGAAGTCAAAGAAAAACCAGGTGTCCCGTTTAATCATCACTGTCTGAATCCCTAGTGAAATCAACCACATTTCAGCAGGATTTTACACGGATTAATCACCACTGCACTGGAGTCTCCGGTGGAGGGAGTCTACAATCAGCAAATCACTGTCTGAATCCAAAGTGAAATCAACCAGATTTCAGCATTAATCATCACTGCGCTGGAGTCTCCAGTGGAGCACGTCTCAAATCAGCAAATCACTGTCTGAATCCAAAGTGAAATCAAGCACATTTCAGCAGGACTTTACACTTTTGCTTGTAAACAAATCAATGAGTTTTTGATGGCTGGTGCTGGGGAATGGGTTTGGCATTGGACAACCGCAGCTCAACCAGTCCCAACCACAAGAGGGATCACTGTTGCGACTGGGATATAAGGCTGCCTGCCACCTGATTCCGCAACTGACTTTGGTTTCTCTTCAATACGCATAAGTCTTTCGCCTTTTACTAAAGACTTCCGTGGAGAGGAACAACAATGAGTTGACCATATTTTTGGCAGGCTCTGCCAATTGGCTGAGCCTCATGTACTTGTGTGAAAAGAAAAGTAGTTGGACAGAGGCTCCTGACAATGGAGCACAAACAAAGTTGTGTTTACTTATCACTGGAGTCACTAGTGCAGCAAGTCTCAAATCACTGTCTGAATCCAAAGTGAAATCAACCAGATTTCAGCAGGATTTTACAGGGATTAATGGTCACTTTACTGGAGTCTCCGGTGGAGCACGTCTCAAATCAGCAAATCACTGTCTGAATTCATTGTGAAATCAACAAGATTTTCAGCAGGAATCATCACTGGAGTCACTAGTGGAGCCTTGCAGCAAGTCTCAAATCTCTGTCTGAATCCATTGTGAAATCAACAAGATTTTCAGCAGGACTTTACAGTGATTAATCATCACTGGAGTCTCTAGTGTCTGAAACAACAGTGAAATCAACCAGATTTCAGCAGGAGTTTACACTTTTGCTTGTAAACAAATCAATGATTTTAGCTTTTTTGAGGACGGGGGCAGCGTGGGGAGTGGGTTGTTAAGTAGCAAGCGACTGCTACGCCCAGTTGAAAGAACCGCACCGCGACAATTGAGATATGTGCTGGTACGTTGGGTCTGCAAACAAACAGTTTGGTGTTATCGCTTCTCGGCCTTTTGGCTAAGATCAAGTGTAGTATCTGTTCTTATCAGTTTAATATCTGATATGTCCTCTATACGAGGACTACATATTAAGCCGATTTTTAGCTCTGGGAGATGAAAAAGGGGCTTGCTCCGTTCACTCCAAGCATCGGCCCGGTATTGCAGCACCTCCGGGAACGGTGCACCCTTTAAATTGTGGAAAATAAAAGAAATGGTAACCTGAATCAGTGGTGTGGTGTTGGAAATGATTTCTGCTTTGAGTAAAACAAGTCTCACCTCCACATAGTTTTTAAGACTGAGGCTTTTGGCAAGTGACTTATGCTTACTCATCAATAGTGCCTTTGTTTTGCAAGTCTCAAATCACTGATTTTAACTTCACCGATCTGTGAGGACGGTGCCATCTGCGAACCGTCACCACAAATGCTGTGACTGGGAATACCGTCCCTGCCTCTGTCACCACCAACTCATACTTACCTGGCAGGGGAGATACCATGATCAAGAAGGTGGTTCACCCAGGGCGAGGCTCAGTCATTGCACTGCGACTGTGCTGACCACTGCGAATTCCCCAAATGTGGGAATCTCGACTGCATAATTTGTGGTAGTGGGGGACTGCGTTCGCGCTCTCCCCTGATATTGAAGTCAAAGAAAAACCAGGTGTCCCGTTTAATCATCACTGTCTGAATCCCTAGTGAAATCAACCACATTTCAGCAGGATTTTACACGGATTAATCACCACTGCACTGGAGTCTCCGGTGGAGGGAGTCTACAATCAGCAAATCACTGTCTGAATCCAAAGTGAAATCAACCAGATTTCAGCATTAATCATCACTGCGCTGGAGTCTCCAGTGGAGCACGTCTCAAATCAGCAAATCACTGTCTGAATCCAAAGTGAAATCAAGCACATTTCAGCAGGACTTTACACTTTTGCTTGTAAACAAATCAATGAGTTTTTGATGGCTGGTGCTGGGGAATGGGTTTGGCATTGGACAACCGCAGCTCAACCAGTCCCAACCACAAGAGGGATCACTGTTGCGACTGGGATATAAGGCTGCCTGCCACCTGATTCCGCAACTGACTTTGGTTTCTCTTCAATACGCATAAGTCTTTCGCCTTTTACTAAAGACTTCCGTGGAGAGGAACAACAATGAGTTGACCATATTTTTGGCAGGCTCTGCCAATTGGCTGAGCCTCATGTACTTGTGTGAAAAGAAAAGTAGTTGGACAGAGGCTCCTGACAATGGAGCACAAACAAAGTTGTGTTTACTTATCACTGGAGTCACTAGTGCAGCAAGTCTCAAATCACTGTCTGAATCCAAAGTGAAATCAACCAGATTTCAGCAGGATTTTACAGGGATTAATGGTCACTTTACTGGAGTCTCCGGTGGAGCACGTCTCAAATCAGCAAATCACTGTCTGAATTCATTGTGAAATCAACAAGATTTTCAGCAGGAATCATCACTGGAGTCACTAGTGGAGCCTTGCAGCAAGTCTCAAATCTCTGTCTGAATCCATTGTGAAATCAACAAGATTTTCAGCAGGACTTTACAGTGATTAATCATCACTGGAGTCTCTAGTGTCTGAAACAACAGTGAAATCAACCAGATTTCAGCAGGAGTTTACACTTTTGCTTGTAAACAAATCAATGATTTTAGCTTTTTTGAGGACGGGGGCAGCGTGGGGAGTGGGTTGTTAAGTAGCAAGCGACTGCTACGCCCAGTTGAAAGAACCGCACCGCGACAATTGAGATATGTGCTGGTACGTTGGGTCTGCAAACAAACAGTTTGGTGTTATCGCTTCTCGCCCTTTTGGCTAAGATCAAGTGTAGTATCTGTTCTTATCAGTTTAATATCTGATATGTCCTCTATACGAGGACTACATATTAAGCCGATTTTTAGCTCTGGGAGATGAAAAAGGGGCTTGCTCCGTTCACTCCAAGCATCGGCCCGGTATTGCAGCACCTCCGGGAACGGTGCACCCTTTAAATTGTGGAAAATAAAAGAAAGGGTAACCTGAATCAGTGGTGTGGTGTTGGAAATGATTTCTGCTTTGAGTAAAACAAGTCTCACCTCCACATAGTTTTTAAGACTGAGGCTTTTGGCAAGTGACTTATGCTTACTCATCAATAGTGCCTTTGTTTTGCAAGTCTCAAATCACTGATTTTAACTTCACCGATCTGTGAGGACGGTGCCATCTGCGAACCGTCACCACAAATGCTGTGACTGGGAATACCGTCCCTGCCTCTGTCACCACCAACTCATACTTACCTGGCAGGGGAGATACCATGATCAAGAAGGTGGTTCACCCAGGGCGAGGCTCAGTCATTGCACTGCGACTGTGCTGACCACTGCGAATTCCCCAAATGTGGGAATCTCGACTGCATAATTTGTGGTAGTGGGGGACTGCGTTCGCGCTCTCCCCTGATATTGAAGTCAAAGAAAAACCAGGTGTCCCGTTTAATCATCACTGTCTGAATCCCTAGTGAAATCAACCACATTTCAGCAGGATTTTACACGGATTAATCACCACTGCACTGGAGTCTCCGGTGGAGGGAGTCTACAATCAGCAAATCACTGTCTGAATCCAAAGTGAAATCAACCAGATTTCAGCATTAATCATCACTGCGCTGGAGTCTCCAGTGGAGCACGTCTCAAATCAGCAAATCACTGTCTGAATCCAAAGTGAAATCAAGCACATTTCAGCAGGACTTTACACTTTTGCTTGTAAACAAATCAATGAGTTTTTGATGGCTGGTGCTGGGGAATGGGTTTGGCATTGGACAACCGCAGCTCAACCAGTCCCAACCACAAGAGGGATCACTGTTGCGACTGGGATATAAGGCTGCCTGCCACCTGATTCCGCAACTGACTTTGGTTTCTCTTCAATACGCATAAGTCTTTCGCCTTTTACTAAAGACTTCCGTGGAGAGGAACAACAATGAGTTGACCATATTTTTGGCAGGCTCTGCCAATTGGCTGAGCCTCATGTACTTGTGTGAAAAGAAAAGTAGTTGGACAGAGGCTCCTGACAATGGAGCACAAACAAAGTTGTGTTTACTTATCACTGGAGTCACTAGTGCAGCAAGTCTCAAATCACTGTCTGAATCCAAAGTGAAATCAACCAGATTTCAGCAGGATTTTACAGGGATTAATGGTCACTTTACTGGAGTCTCCGGTGGAGCACGTCTCAAATCAGCAAATCACTGTCTGAATTCATTGTGAAATCAACAAGATTTTCAGCAGGAATCATCACTGGAGTCACTAGTGGAGCCTTGCAGCAAGTCTCAAATCTCTGTCTGAATCCATTGTGAAATCAACAAGATTTTCAGCAGGACTTTACAGTGATTAATCATCACTGGAGTCTCTAGTGTCTGAAACAACAGTGAAATCAACCAGATTTCAGCAGGAGTTTACACTTTTGCTTGTAAACAAATCAATGATTTTAGCTTTTTTGAGGACGGGGGCAGCGTGGGGAGTGGGTTGTTAAGTAGCAAGCGACTGCTACGCCCAGTTGAAAGAACCGCACCGCGACAATTGAGATATGTGCTGGTACGTTGGGTCTGCAAACAAACAGTTTGGTGTTATCGCTTCTCGGCCTTTTGGCTAAGATCAAGTGTAGTATCTGTTCTTATCAGTTTAATATCTGATATGTCCTCTATACGAGGACTACATATTAAGCCGATTTTTAGCTCTGGGAGATGAAAAAGGGGCTTGCTCCGTTCACTCCAAGCATCGGCCCGGTATTGCAGCACCTCCGGGAACGGTGCACCCTTTAAATTGTGGAAAATAAAAGAAATGGTAACCTGAATCAGTGGTGTGGTGTTGGAAATGATTTCTGCTTTGAGTAAAACAAGTCTCACCTCCACATAGTTTTTAAGACTGAGGCTTTTGGCAAGTGACTTATGCTTACTCATCAATAGTGCCTTTGTTTTGCAAGTCTCAAATCACTGATTTTAACTTCACCGATCTGTGAGGACGGTGCCATCTGCGAACCGTCACCACAAATGCTGTGACTGGGAATACCGTCCCTGCCTCTGTCACCACCAACTCATACTTACCTGGCAGGGGAGATACCATGATCAAGAAGGTGGTTCACCCAGGGCGAGGCTCAGTCATTGCACTGCGACTGTGCTGACCACTGCGAATTCCCCAAATGTGGGAATCTCGACTGCATAATTTGTGGTAGTGGGGGACTGCGTTCGCGCTCTCCCCTGATATTGAAGTCAAAGAAAAACCAGGTGTCCCGTTTAATCATCACTGTCTGAATCCCTAGTGAAATCAACCACATTTCAGCAGGATTTTACACGGATTAATCACCACTGCACTGGAGTCTCCGGTGGAGGGAGTCTACAATCAGCAAATCACTGTCTGAATCCAAAGTGAAATCAACCAGATTTCAGCATTAATCATCACTGCGCTGGAGTCTCCAGTGGAGCACGTCTCAAATCAGCAAATCACTGTCTGAATCCAAAGTGAAATCAAGCACATTTCAGCAGGACTTTACACTTTTGCTTGTAAACAAATCAATGAGTTTTTGATGGCTGGTGCTGGGGAATGGGTTTGGCATTGGACAACCGCAGCTCAACCAGTCCCAACCACAAGAGGGATCACTGTTGCGACTGGGATATAAGGCTGCCTGCCACCTGATTCCGCAACTGACTTTGGTTTCTCTTCAATACGCATAAGTCTTTCGCCTTTTACTAAAGACTTCCGTGGAGAGGAACAACAATGAGTTGACCATATTTTTGGCAGGCTCTGCCAATTGGCTGAGCCTCATGTACTTGTGTGAAAAGAAAAGTAGTTGGACAGAGGCTCCTGACAATGGAGCACAAACAAAGTTGTGTTTACTTATCACTGGAGTCACTAGTGCAGCAAGTCTCAAATCACTGTCTGAATCCAAAGTGAAATCAACCAGATTTCAGCAGGATTTTACAGGGATTAATGGTCACTTTACTGGAGTCTCCGGTGGAGCACGTCTCAAATCAGCAAATCACTGTCTGAATTCATTGTGAAATCAACAAGATTTTCAGCAGGAATCATCACTGGAGTCACTAGTGGAGCCTTGCAGCAAGTCTCAAATCTCTGTCTGAATCCATTGTGAAATCAACAAGATTTTCAGCAGGACTTTACAGTGATTAATCATCACTGGAGTCTCTAGTGTCTGAAACAACAGTGAAATCAACCAGATTTCAGCAGGAGTTTACACTTTTGCTTGTAAACAAATCAATGATTTTAGCTTTTTTGAGGACGGGGGCAGCGTGGGGAGTGGGTTGTTAAGTAGCAAGCGACTGCTACGCCCAGTTGAAAGAACCGCACCGCGACAATTGAGATATGTGCTGGTACGTTGGGTCTGCAAACAAACAGTTTGGTGTTATCGCTTCTCGCCCTTTTGGCTAAGATCAAGTGTAGTATCTGTTCTTATCAGTTTAATATCTGATATGTCCTCTATACGAGGACTACATATTAAGCCGATTTTTAGCTCTGGGAGATGAAAAAGGGGCTTGCTCCGTTCACTCCAAGCATCGGCCCGGTATTGCAGCACCTCCGGGAACGGTGCACCCTTTAAATTGTGGAAAATAAAAGAAAGGGTAACCTGAATCAGTGGTGTGGTGTTGGAAATGATTTCTGCTTTGAGTAAAACAAGTCTCACCTCCACATAGTTTTTAAGACTGAGGCTTTTGGCAAGTGACTTATGCTTACTCATCAATAGTGCCTTTGTTTTGCAAGTCTCAAATCACTGATTTTAACTTCACCGATCTGTGAGGACGGTGCCATCTGCGAACCGTCACCACAAATGCTGTGACTGGGAATACCGTCCCTGCCTCTGTCACCACCAACTCATACTTACCTGGCAGGGGAGATACCATGATCAAGAAGGTGGTTCACCCAGGGCGAGGCTCAGTCATTGCACTGCGACTGTGCTGACCACTGCGAATTCCCCAAATGTGGGAATCTCGACTGCATAATTTGTGGTAGTGGGGGACTGCGTTCGCGCTCTCCCCTGATATTGAAGTCAAAGAAAAACCAGGTGTCCCGTTTAATCATCACTGTCTGAATCCCTAGTGAAATCAACCACATTTCAGCAGGATTTTACACGGATTAATCACCACTGCACTGGAGTCTCCGGTGGAGGGAGTCTACAATCAGCAAATCACTGTCTGAATCCAAAGTGAAATCAACCAGATTTCAGCATTAATCATCACTGCGCTGGAGTCTCCAGTGGAGCACGTCTCAAATCAGCAAATCACTGTCTGAATCCAAAGTGAAATCAAGCACATTTCAGCAGGACTTTACACTTTTGCTTGTAAACAAATCAATGAGTTTTTGATGGCTGGTGCTGGGGAATGGGTTTGGCATTGGACAACCGCAGCTCAACCAGTCCCAACCACAAGAGGGATCACTGTTGCGACTGGGATATAAGGCTGCCTGCCACCTGATTCCGCAACTGACTTTGGTTTCTCTTCAATACGCATAAGTCTTTCGCCTTTTACTAAAGACTTCCGTGGAGAGGAACAACAATGAGTTGACCATATTTTTGGCAGGCTCTGCCAATTGGCTGAGCCTCATGTACTTGTGTGAAAAGAAAAGTAGTTGGACAGAGGCTCCTGACAATGGAGCACAAACAAAGTTGTGTTTACTTATCACTGGAGTCACTAGTGCAGCAAGTCTCAAATCACTGTCTGAATCCAAAGTGAAATCAACCAGATTTCAGCAGGATTTTACAGGGATTAATGGTCACTTTACTGGAGTCTCCGGTGGAGCACGTCTCAAATCAGCAAATCACTGTCTGAATTCATTGTGAAATCAACAAGATTTTCAGCAGGAATCATCACTGGAGTCACTAGTGGAGCCTTGCAGCAAGTCTCAAATCTCTGTCTGAATCCATTGTGAAATCAACAAGATTTTCAGCAGGACTTTACAGTGATTAATCATCACTGGAGTCTCTAGTGTCTGAAACAACAGTGAAATCAACCAGATTTCAGCAGGAGTTTACACTTTTGCTTGTAAACAAATCAATGATTTTAGCTTTTTTGAGGACGGGGGCAGCGTGGGGAGTGGGTTGTTAAGTAGCAAGCGACTGCTACGCCCAGTTGAAAGAACCGCACCGCGACAATTGAGATATGTGCTGGTACGTTGGGTCTGCAAACAAACAGTTTGGTGTTATCGCTTCTCGCCCTTTTGGCTAAGATCAAGTGTAGTATCTGTTCTTATCAGTTTAATATCTGATATGTCCTCTATACGAGGACTACATATTAAGCCGATTTTTAGCTCTGGGAGATGAAAAAGGGGCTTGCTCCGTTCACTCCAAGCATCGGCCCGGTATTGCAGCACCTCCGGGAACGGTGCACCCTTTAAATTGTGGAAAATAAAAGAAAGGGTAACCTGAATCAGTGGTGTGGTGTTGGAAATGATTTCTGCTTTGAGTAAAACAAGTCTCACCTCCACATAGTTTTTAAGACTGAGGCTTTTGGCAAGTGACTTATGCTTACTCATCAATAGTGCCTTTGTTTTGCAAGTCTCAAATCACTGATTTTAACTTCACCGATCTGTGAGGACGGTGCCATCTGCGAACCGTCACCACAAATGCTGTGACTGGGAATACCGTCCCTGCCTCTGTCACCACCAACTCATACTTACCTGGCAGGGGAGATACCATGATCAAGAAGGTGGTTCACCCAGGGCGAGGCTCAGTCATTGCACTGCGACTGTGCTGACCACTGCGAATTCCCCAAATGTGGGAATCTCGACTGCATAATTTGTGGTAGTGGGGGACTGCGTTCGCGCTCTCCCCTGATATTGAAGTCAAAGAAAAACCAGGTGTCCCGTTTAATCATCACTGTCTGAATCCCTAGTGAAATCAACCACATTTCAGCAGGATTTTACACGGATTAATCACCACTGCACTGGAGTCTCCGGTGGAGGGAGTCTACAATCAGCAAATCACTGTCTGAATCCAAAGTGAAATCAACCAGATTTCAGCATTAATCATCACTGCGCTGGAGTCTCCAGTGGAGCACGTCTCAAATCAGCAAATCACTGTCTGAATCCAAAGTGAAATCAAGCACATTTCAGCAGGACTTTACACTTTTGCTTGTAAACAAATCAATGAGTTTTTGATGGCTGGTGCTGGGGAATGGGTTTGGCATTGGACAACCGCAGCTCAACCAGTCCCAACCACAAGAGGGATCACTGTTGCGACTGGGATATAAGGCTGCCTGCCACCTGATTCCGCAACTGACTTTGGTTTCTCTTCAATACGCATAAGTCTTTCGCCTTTTACTAAAGACTTCCGTGGAGAGGAACAACAATGAGTTGACCATATTTTTGGCAGGCTCTGCCAATTGGCTGAGCCTCATGTACTTGTGTGAAAAGAAAAGTAGTTGGACAGAGGCTCCTGACAATGGAGCACAAACAAAGTTGTGTTTACTTATCACTGGAGTCACTAGTGCAGCAAGTCTCAAATCACTGTCTGAATCCAAAGTGAAATCAACCAGATTTCAGCAGGATTTTACAGGGATTAATGGTCACTTTACTGGAGTCTCCGGTGGAGCACGTCTCAAATCAGCAAATCACTGTCTGAATTCATTGTGAAATCAACAAGATTTTCAGCAGGAATCATCACTGGAGTCACTAGTGGAGCCTTGCAGCAAGTCTCAAATCTCTGTCTGAATCCATTGTGAAATCAACAAGATTTTCAGCAGGACTTTACAGTGATTAATCATCACTGGAGTCTCTAGTGTCTGAAACAACAGTGAAATCAACCAGATTTCAGCAGGAGTTTACACTTTTGCTTGTAAACAAATCAATGATTTTAGCTTTTTTGAGGACGGGGGCAGCGTGGGGAGTGGGTTGTTAAGTAGCAAGCGACTGCTACGCCCAGTTGAAAGAACCGCACCGCGACAATTGAGATATGTGCTGGTACGTTGGGTCTGCAAACAAACAGTTTGGTGTTATCGCTTCTCGCCCTTTTGGCTAAGATCAAGTGTAGTATCTGTTCTTATCAGTTTAATATCTGATATGTCCTCTATACGAGGACTACATATTAAGCCGATTTTTAGCTCTGGGAGATGAAAAAGGGGCTTGCTCCGTTCACTCCAAGCATCGGCCCGGTATTGCAGCACCTCCGGGAACGGTGCACCCTTTAAATTGTGGAAAATAAAAGAAAGGGTAACCTGAATCAGTGGTGTGGTGTTGGAAATGATTTCTGCTTTGAGTAAAACAAGTCTCACCTCCACATAGTTTTTAAGACTGAGGCTTTTGGCAAGTGACTTATGCTTACTCATCAATAGTGCCTTTGTTTTGCAAGTCTCAAATCACTGATTTTAACTTCACCGATCTGTGAGGACGGTGCCATCTGCGAACCGTCACCACAAATGCTGTGACTGGGAATACCGTCCCTGCCTCTGTCACCACCAACTCATACTTACCTGGCAGGGGAGATACCATGATCAAGAAGGTGGTTCACCCAGGGCGAGGCTCAGTCATTGCACTGCGACTGTGCTGACCACTGCGAATTCCCCAAATGTGGGAATCTCGACTGCATAATTTGTGGTAGTGGGGGACTGCGTTCGCGCTCTCCCCTGATATTGAAGTCAAAGAAAAACCAGGTGTCCCGTTTAATCATCACTGTCTGAATCCCTAGTGAAATCAACCACATTTCAGCAGGATTTTACACGGATTAATCACCACTGCACTGGAGTCTCCGGTGGAGGGAGTCTACAATCAGCAAATCACTGTCTGAATCCAAAGTGAAATCAACCAGATTTCAGCATTAATCATCACTGCGCTGGAGTCTCCAGTGGAGCACGTCTCAAATCAGCAAATCACTGTCTGAATCCAAAGTGAAATCAAGCACATTTCAGCAGGACTTTACACTTTTGCTTGTAAACAAATCAATGAGTTTTTGATGGCTGGTGCTGGGGAATGGGTTTGGCATTGGACAACCGCAGCTCAACCAGTCCCAACCACAAGAGGGATCACTGTTGCGACTGGGATATAAGGCTGCCTGCCACCTGATTCCGCAACTGACTTTGGTTTCTCTTCAATACGCATAAGTCTTTCGCCTTTTACTAAAGACTTCCGTGGAGAGGAACAACAATGAGTTGACCATATTTTTGGCAGGCTCTGCCAATTGGCTGAGCCTCATGTACTTGTGTGAAAAGAAAAGTAGTTGGACAGAGGCTCCTGACAATGGAGCACAAACAAAGTTGTGTTTACTTATCACTGGAGTCACTAGTGCAGCAAGTCTCAAATCACTGTCTGAATCCAAAGTGAAATCAACCAGATTTCAGCAGGATTTTACAGGGATTAATGGTCACTTTACTGGAGTCTCCGGTGGAGCACGTCTCAAATCAGCAAATCACTGTCTGAATTCATTGTGAAATCAACAAGATTTTCAGCAGGAATCATCACTGGAGTCACTAGTGGAGCCTTGCAGCAAGTCTCAAATCTCTGTCTGAATCCATTGTGAAATCAACAAGATTTTCAGCAGGACTTTACAGTGATTAATCATCACTGGAGTCTCTAGTGTCTGAAACAACAGTGAAATCAACCAGATTTCAGCAGGAGTTTACACTTTTGCTTGTAAACAAATCAATGATTTTAGCTTTTTTGAGGACGGGGGCAGCGTGGGGAGTGGGTTGTTAAGTAGCAAGCGACTGCTACGCCCAGTTGAAAGAACCGCACCGCGACAATTGAGATATGTGCTGGTACGTTGGGTCTGCAAACAAACAGTTTGGTGTTATCGCTTCTCGCCCTTTTGGCTAAGATCAAGTGTAGTATCTGTTCTTATCAGTTTAATATCTGATATGTCCTCTATACGAGGACTACATATTAAGCCGATTTTTAGCTCTGGGAGATGAAAAAGGGGCTTGCTCCGTTCACTCCAAGCATCGGCCCGGTATTGCAGCACCTCCGGGAACGGTGCACCCTTTAAATTGTGGAAAATAAAAGAAAGGGTAACCTGAATCAGTGGTGTGGTGTTGGAAATGATTTCTGCTTTGAGTAAAACAAGTCTCACCTCCACATAGTTTTTAAGACTGAGGCTTTTGGCAAGTGACTTATGCTTACTCATCAATAGTGCCTTTGTTTTGCAAGTCTCAAATCACTGATTTTAACTTCACCGATCTGTGAGGACGGTGCCATCTGCGAACCGTCACCACAAATGCTGTGACTGGGAATACCGTCCCTGCCTCTGTCACCACCAACTCATACTTACCTGGCAGGGGAGATACCATGATCAAGAAGGTGGTTCACCCAGGGCGAGGCTCAGTCATTGCACTGCGACTGTGCTGACCACTGCGAATTCCCCAAATGTGGGAATCTCGACTGCATAATTTGTGGTAGTGGGGGACTGCGTTCGCGCTCTCCCCTGATATTGAAGTCAAAGAAAAACCAGGTGTCCCGTTTAATCATCACTGTCTGAATCCCTAGTGAAATCAACCACATTTCAGCAGGATTTTACACGGATTAATCACCACTGCACTGGAGTCTCCGGTGGAGGGAGTCTACAATCAGCAAATCACTGTCTGAATCCAAAGTGAAATCAACCAGATTTCAGCATTAATCATCACTGCGCTGGAGTCTCCAGTGGAGCACGTCTCAAATCAGCAAATCACTGTCTGAATCCAAAGTGAAATCAAGCACATTTCAGCAGGACTTTACACTTTTGCTTGTAAACAAATCAATGAGTTTTTGATGGCTGGTGCTGGGGAATGGGTTTGGCATTGGACAACCGCAGCTCAACCAGTCCCAACCACAAGAGGGATCACTGTTGCGACTGGGATATAAGGCTGCCTGCCACCTGATTCCGCAACTGACTTTGGTTTCTCTTCAATACGCATAAGTCTTTCGCCTTTTACTAAAGACTTCCGTGGAGAGGAACAACAATGAGTTGACCATATTTTTGGCAGGCTCTGCCAATTGGCTGAGCCTCATGTACTTGTGTGAAAAGAAAAGTAGTTGGACAGAGGCTCCTGACAATGGAGCACAAACAAAGTTGTGTTTACTTATCACTGGAGTCACTAGTGCAGCAAGTCTCAAATCACTGTCTGAATCCAAAGTGAAATCAACCAGATTTCAGCAGGATTTTACAGGGATTAATGGTCACTTTACTGGAGTCTCCGGTGGAGCACGTCTCAAATCAGCAAATCACTGTCTGAATTCATTGTGAAATCAACAAGATTTTCAGCAGGAATCATCACTGGAGTCACTAGTGGAGCCTTGCAGCAAGTCTCAAATCTCTGTCTGAATCCATTGTGAAATCAACAAGATTTTCAGCAGGACTTTACAGTGATTAATCATCACTGGAGTCTCTAGTGTCTGAAACAACAGTGAAATCAACCAGATTTCAGCAGGAGTTTACACTTTTGCTTGTAAACAAATCAATGATTTTAGCTTTTTTGAGGACGGGGGCAGCGTGGGGAGTGGGTTGTTAAGTAGCAAGCGACTGCTACGCCCAGTTGAAAGAACCGCACCGCGACAATTGAGATATGTGCTGGTACGTTGGGTCTGCAAACAAACAGTTTGGTGTTATCGCTTCTCGCCCTTTTGGCTAAGATCAAGTGTAGTATCTGTTCTTATCAGTTTAATATCTGATATGTCCTCTATACGAGGACTACATATTAAGCCGATTTTTAGCTCTGGGAGATGAAAAAGGGGCTTGCTCCGTTCACTCCAAGCATCGGCCCGGTATTGCAGCACCTCCGGGAACGGTGCACCCTTTAAATTGTGGAAAATAAAAGAAAGGGTAACCTGAATCAGTGGTGTGGTGTTGGAAATGATTTCTGCTTTGAGTAAAACAAGTCTCACCTCCACATAGTTTTTAAGACTGAGGCTTTTGGCAAGTGACTTATGCTTACTCATCAATAGTGCCTTTGTTTTGCAAGTCTCAAATCACTGATTTTAACTTCACCGATCTGTGAGGACGGTGCCATCTGCGAACCGTCACCACAAATGCTGTGACTGGGAATACCGTCCCTGCCTCTGTCACCACCAACTCATACTTACCTGGCAGGGGAGATACCATGATCAAGAAGGTGGTTCACCCAGGGCGAGGCTCAGTCATTGCACTGCGACTGTGCTGACCACTGCGAATTCCCCAAATGTGGGAATCTCGACTGCATAATTTGTGGTAGTGGGGGACTGCGTTCGCGCTCTCCCCTGATATTGAAGTCAAAGAAAAACCAGGTGTCCCGTTTAATCATCACTGTCTGAATCCCTAGTGAAATCAACCACATTTCAGCAGGATTTTACACGGATTAATCACCACTGCACTGGAGTCTCCGGTGGAGGGAGTCTACAATCAGCAAATCACTGTCTGAATCCAAAGTGAAATCAACCAGATTTCAGCATTAATCATCACTGCGCTGGAGTCTCCAGTGGAGCACGTCTCAAATCAGCAAATCACTGTCTGAATCCAAAGTGAAATCAAGCACATTTCAGCAGGACTTTACACTTTTGCTTGTAAACAAATCAATGAGTTTTTGATGGCTGGTGCTGGGGAATGGGTTTGGCATTGGACAACCGCAGCTCAACCAGTCCCAACCACAAGAGGGATCACTGTTGCGACTGGGATATAAGGCTGCCTGCCACCTGATTCCGCAACTGACTTTGGTTTCTCTTCAATACGCATAAGTCTTTCGCCTTTTACTAAAGACTTCCGTGGAGAGGAACAACAATGAGTTGACCATATTTTTGGCAGGCTCTGCCAATTGGCTGAGCCTCATGTACTTGTGTGAAAAGAAAAGTAGTTGGACAGAGGCTCCTGACAATGGAGCACAAACAAAGTTGTGTTTACTTATCACTGGAGTCACTAGTGCAGCAAGTCTCAAATCACTGTCTGAATCCAAAGTGAAATCAACCAGATTTCAGCAGGATTTTACAGGGATTAATGGTCACTTTACTGGAGTCTCCGGTGGAGCACGTCTCAAATCAGCAAATCACTGTCTGAATTCATTGTGAAATCAACAAGATTTTCAGCAGGAATCATCACTGGAGTCACTAGTGGAGCCTTGCAGCAAGTCTCAAATCTCTGTCTGAATCCATTGTGAAATCAACAAGATTTTCAGCAGGACTTTACAGTGATTAATCATCACTGGAGTCTCTAGTGTCTGAAACAACAGTGAAATCAACCAGATTTCAGCAGGAGTTTACACTTTTGCTTGTAAACAAATCAATGATTTTAGCTTTTTTGAGGACGGGGGCAGCGTGGGGAGTGGGTTGTTAAGTAGCAAGCGACTGCTACGCCCAGTTGAAAGAACCGCACCGCGACAATTGAGATATGTGCTGGTACGTTGGGTCTGCAAACAAACAGTTTGGTGTTATCGCTTCTCGCCCTTTTGGCTAAGATCAAGTGTAGTATCTGTTCTTATCAGTTTAATATCTGATATGTCCTCTATACGAGGACTACATATTAAGCCGATTTTTAGCTCTGGGAGATGAAAAAGGGGCTTGCTCCGTTCACTCCAAGCATCGGCCCGGTATTGCAGCACCTCCGGGAACGGTGCACCCTTTAAATTGTGGAAAATAAAAGAAAGGGTAACCTGAATCAGTGGTGTGGTGTTGGAAATGATTTCTGCTTTGAGTAAAACAAGTCTCACCTCCACATAGTTTTTAAGACTGAGGCTTTTGGCAAGTGACTTATGCTTACTCATCAATAGTGCCTTTGTTTTGCAAGTCTCAAATCACTGATTTTAACTTCACCGATCTGTGAGGACGGTGCCATCTGCGAACCGTCACCACAAATGCTGTGACTGGGAATACCGTCCCTGCCTCTGTCACCACCAACTCATACTTACCTGGCAGGGGAGATACCATGATCAAGAAGGTGGTTCACCCAGGGCGAGGCTCAGTCATTGCACTGCGACTGTGCTGACCACTGCGAATTCCCCAAATGTGGGAATCTCGACTGCATAATTTGTGGTAGTGGGGGACTGCGTTCGCGCTCTCCCCTGATATTGAAGTCAAAGAAAAACCAGGTGTCCCGTTTAATCATCACTGTCTGAATCCCTAGTGAAATCAACCACATTTCAGCAGGATTTTACACGGATTAATCACCACTGCACTGGAGTCTCCGGTGGAGGGAGTCTACAATCAGCAAATCACTGTCTGAATCCAAAGTGAAATCAACCAGATTTCAGCATTAATCATCACTGCGCTGGAGTCTCCAGTGGAGCACGTCTCAAATCAGCAAATCACTGTCTGAATCCAAAGTGAAATCAAGCACATTTCAGCAGGACTTTACACTTTTGCTTGTAAACAAATCAATGAGTTTTTGATGGCTGGTGCTGGGGAATGGGTTTGGCATTGGACAACCGCAGCTCAACCAGTCCCAACCACAAGAGGGATCACTGTTGCGACTGGGATATAAGGCTGCCTGCCACCTGATTCCGCAACTGACTTTGGTTTCTCTTCAATACGCATAAGTCTTTCGCCTTTTACTAAAGACTTCCGTGGAGAGGAACAACAATGAGTTGACCATATTTTTGGCAGGCTCTGCCAATTGGCTGAGCCTCATGTACTTGTGTGAAAAGAAAAGTAGTTGGACAGAGGCTCCTGACAATGGAGCACAAACAAAGTTGTGTTTACTTATCACTGGAGTCACTAGTGCAGCAAGTCTCAAATCACTGTCTGAATCCAAAGTGAAATCAACCAGATTTCAGCAGGATTTTACAGGGATTAATGGTCACTTTACTGGAGTCTCCGGTGGAGCACGTCTCAAATCAGCAAATCACTGTCTGAATTCATTGTGAAATCAACAAGATTTTCAGCAGGAATCATCACTGGAGTCACTAGTGGAGCCTTGCAGCAAGTCTCAAATCTCTGTCTGAATCCATTGTGAAATCAACAAGATTTTCAGCAGGACTTTACAGTGATTAATCATCACTGGAGTCTCTAGTGTCTGAAACAACAGTGAAATCAACCAGATTTCAGCAGGAGTTTACACTTTTGCTTGTAAACAAATCAATGATTTTAGCTTTTTTGAGGACGGGGGCAGCGTGGGGAGTGGGTTGTTAAGTAGCAAGCGACTGCTACGCCCAGTTGAAAGAACCGCACCGCGACAATTGAGATATGTGCTGGTACGTTGGGTCTGCAAACAAACAGTTTGGTGTTATCGCTTCTCGGCCTTTTGGCTAAGATCAAGTGTAGTATCTGTTCTTATCAGTTTAATATCTGATATGTCCTCTATACGAGGACTACATATTAAGCCGATTTTTAGCTCTGGGAGATGAAAAAGGGGCTTGCTCCGTTCACTCCAAGCATCGGCCCGGTATTGCAGCACCTCCGGGAACGGTGCACCCTTTAAATTGTGGAAAATAAAAGAAATGGTAACCTGAATCAGTGGTGTGGTGTTGGAAATGATTTCTGCTTTGAGTAAAACAAGTCTCACCTCCACATAGTTTTTAAGACTGAGGCTTTTGGCAAGTGACTTATGCTTACTCATCAATAGTGCCTTTGTTTTGCAAGTCTCAAATCACTGATTTTAACTTCACCGATCTGTGAGGACGGTGCCATCTGCGAACCGTCACCACAAATGCTGTGACTGGGAATACCGTCCCTGCCTCTGTCACCACCAACTCATACTTACCTGGCAGGGGAGATACCATGATCAAGAAGGTGGTTCACCCAGGGCGAGGCTCAGTCATTGCACTGCGACTGTGCTGACCACTGCGAATTCCCCAAATGTGGGAATCTCGACTGCATAATTTGTGGTAGTGGGGGACTGCGTTCGCGCTCTCCCCTGATATTGAAGTCAAAGAAAAACCAGGTGTCCCGTTTAATCATCACTGTCTGAATCCCTAGTGAAATCAACCACATTTCAGCAGGATTTTACACGGATTAATCACCACTGCACTGGAGTCTCCGGTGGAGGGAGTCTACAATCAGCAAATCACTGTCTGAATCCAAAGTGAAATCAACCAGATTTCAGCATTAATCATCACTGCGCTGGAGTCTCCAGTGGAGCACGTCTCAAATCAGCAAATCACTGTCTGAATCCAAAGTGAAATCAAGCACATTTCAGCAGGACTTTACACTTTTGCTTGTAAACAAATCAATGAGTTTTTGATGGCTGGTGCTGGGGAATGGGTTTGGCATTGGACAACCGCAGCTCAACCAGTCCCAACCACAAGAGGGATCACTGTTGCGACTGGGATATAAGGCTGCCTGCCACCTGATTCCGCAACTGACTTTGGTTTCTCTTCAATACGCATAAGTCTTTCGCCTTTTACTAAAGACTTCCGTGGAGAGGAACAACAATGAGTTGACCATATTTTTGGCAGGCTCTGCCAATTGGCTGAGCCTCATGTACTTGTGTGAAAAGAAAAGTAGTTGGACAGAGGCTCCTGACAATGGAGCACAAACAAAGTTGTGTTTACTTATCACTGGAGTCACTAGTGCAGCAAGTCTCAAATCACTGTCTGAATCCAAAGTGAAATCAACCAGATTTCAGCAGGATTTTACAGGGATTAATGGTCACTTTACTGGAGTCTCCGGTGGAGCACGTCTCAAATCAGCAAATCACTGTCTGAATTCATTGTGAAATCAACAAGATTTTCAGCAGGAATCATCACTGGAGTCACTAGTGGAGCCTTGCAGCAAGTCTCAAATCTCTGTCTGAATCCATTGTGAAATCAACAAGATTTTCAGCAGGACTTTACAGTGATTAATCATCACTGGAGTCTCTAGTGTCTGAAACAACAGTGAAATCAACCAGATTTCAGCAGGAGTTTACACTTTTGCTTGTAAACAAATCAATGATTTTAGCTTTTTTGAGGACGGGGGCAGCGTGGGGAGTGGGTTGTTAAGTAGCAAGCGACTGCTACGCCCAGTTGAAAGAACCGCACCGCGACAATTGAGATATGTGCTGGTACGTTGGGTCTGCAAACAAACAGTTTGGTGTTATCGCTTCTCGCCCTTTTGGCTAAGATCAAGTGTAGTATCTGTTCTTATCAGTTTAATATCTGATATGTCCTCTATACGAGGACTACATATTAAGCCGATTTTTAGCTCTGGGAGATGAAAAAGGGGCTTGCTCCGTTCACTCCAAGCATCGGCCCGGTATTGCAGCACCTCCGGGAACGGTGCACCCTTTAAATTGTGGAAAATAAAAGAAAGGGTAACCTGAATCAGTGGTGTGGTGTTGGAAATGATTTCTGCTTTGAGTAAAACAAGTCTCACCTCCACATAGTTTTTAAGACTGAGGCTTTTGGCAAGTGACTTATGCTTACTCATCAATAGTGCCTTTGTTTTGCAAGTCTCAAATCACTGATTTTAACTTCACCGATCTGTGAGGACGGTGCCATCTGCGAACCGTCACCACAAATGCTGTGACTGGGAATACCGTCCCTGCCTCTGTCACCACCAACTCATACTTACCTGGCAGGGGAGATACCATGATCAAGAAGGTGGTTCACCCAGGGCGAGGCTCAGTCATTGCACTGCGACTGTGCTGACCACTGCGAATTCCCCAAATGTGGGAATCTCGACTGCATAATTTGTGGTAGTGGGGGACTGCGTTCGCGCTCTCCCCTGATATTGAAGTCAAAGAAAAACCAGGTGTCCCGTTTAATCATCACTGTCTGAATCCCTAGTGAAATCAACCACATTTCAGCAGGATTTTACACGGATTAATCACCACTGCACTGGAGTCTCCGGTGGAGGGAGTCTACAATCAGCAAATCACTGTCTGAATCCAAAGTGAAATCAACCAGATTTCAGCATTAATCATCACTGCGCTGGAGTCTCCAGTGGAGCACGTCTCAAATCAGCAAATCACTGTCTGAATCCAAAGTGAAATCAAGCACATTTCAGCAGGACTTTACACTTTTGCTTGTAAACAAATCAATGAGTTTTTGATGGCTGGTGCTGGGGAATGGGTTTGGCATTGGACAACCGCAGCTCAACCAGTCCCAACCACAAGAGGGATCACTGTTGCGACTGGGATATAAGGCTGCCTGCCACCTGATTCCGCAACTGACTTTGGTTTCTCTTCAATACGCATAAGTCTTTCGCCTTTTACTAAAGACTTCCGTGGAGAGGAACAACAATGAGTTGACCATATTTTTGGCAGGCTCTGCCAATTGGCTGAGCCTCATGTACTTGTGTGAAAAGAAAAGTAGTTGGACAGAGGCTCCTGACAATGGAGCACAAACAAAGTTGTGTTTACTTATCACTGGAGTCACTAGTGCAGCAAGTCTCAAATCACTGTCTGAATCCAAAGTGAAATCAACCAGATTTCAGCAGGATTTTACAGGGATTAATGGTCACTTTACTGGAGTCTCCGGTGGAGCACGTCTCAAATCAGCAAATCACTGTCTGAATTCATTGTGAAATCAACAAGATTTTCAGCAGGAATCATCACTGGAGTCACTAGTGGAGCCTTGCAGCAAGTCTCAAATCTCTGTCTGAATCCATTGTGAAATCAACAAGATTTTCAGCAGGACTTTACAGTGATTAATCATCACTGGAGTCTCTAGTGTCTGAAACAACAGTGAAATCAACCAGATTTCAGCAGGAGTTTACACTTTTGCTTGTAAACAAATCAATGATTTTAGCTTTTTTGAGGACGGGGGCAGCGTGGGGAGTGGGTTGTTAAGTAGCAAGCGACTGCTACGCCCAGTTGAAAGAACCGCACCGCGACAATTGAGATATGTGCTGGTACGTTGGGTCTGCAAACAAACAGTTTGGTGTTATCGCTTCTCGCCCTTTTGGCTAAGATCAAGTGTAGTATCTGTTCTTATCAGTTTAATATCTGATATGT